>NC_052327.1:34438908-34636408 GCF_016432855.1 Salvelinus namaycush
ACTGTAAAACCCCAGTGGGATGTTCTGATCATTGTTTAGTAACAGAGGTGGTGGACCATTAACACTGTAAAACCCCAGTGTTTTCTGATCATATTTAGTAATAGAGGTGGTGGACATTAACACTGTAAAAACCCCAGTGTTTCTGATCATTGTTTAGTAACAGAGGTGGTGGACATTAACACTGTAAAACTCCAGTGGGATGTTCTGATCATTGTTTAGTAACAGAGGTGGTGGACATTAACGCTGTAAAACCCCAGTGGGATGTTCTGATCATTGTTTAGTAACAGAGGTGGTGGACATTAACGCTGTAAAACCCCAGTGGGATGTTCTGATCATTGTTTAGTAACAGAGGTGGTGGACATTAACACTGTAAAACCCCAGTGTTCTGATCATTGTTTAGTAACAGAGGTGGTGGACATTAACACTGTAAAAACCCCAGTGTTCTGATCATTGTTTAGTAACAGAGGTGGTGGACATTAACGCTGTAAAACCCAGTGGGATGTTCTGATCATTGTTTAGTAACAGAGGTGGTGGACATTAACGCTGTAAAACCCCAGTGGGATGTTCTGATCATTGTTTAGTAACAGAGGTGGTGGACATTAACGCTGTAAAACCCCAGTGGGATGTTCTGATCATTGTTTAGTAACAGAGGTGGTGGACATTAACACTGTAAAACCCCAGTGGGATGTTCTGATCATTGTTTAGTAACAGAGGTGATGGACATTAACGCTGTAAAACCCCAGTGTTCTGATCATTGTTTAGTAACAGAGGTGGTGAACATTAACGCTGTAAAACCCCAGTGGGATGTTCTGATCATTGTTTAGTAACAGAGGTGGTGGACATTAACACTGTAAAACCCCAGTGGGATGTTCTGATCATTGTTTAGTAACAGAGGTGGTGGACATTAACACTGTAAAACCCCAGTGGGATGTTCTGATCATTGTTTAGTAACAGAGGTGGTGGACATTAACGCTGTAAAACCCCAGTGTTCTGATCATTGTTTAGTAACAGAGGTGGTGGACATTAACGCTGTAAAACCCCAGTGTTCTGATCATTGTTTAGTAACAGAGGTGGTGGACATTAACGCTGTAAAACCCCAGTGGGATGTTCTGATCCTTGTTTAGTAACAGAGGTGGTGGACATTAACACTGTAAAACCCCAGTGTTCTGATCATTGTTTAGTAACAGAGGTGGTGGACATTAATGCTGTAAAACCCCAGTGTTCTGATCATTGTTTAGTAACAGAGGTGGTGGACATTAACGCTGTAAAACCCCAGTGGGATGTTCTGATCATTGTTTAATAACAGAGGTGGTGGACATTAACACTGTAAAACCCCAGTGGGATGTTCTGATCATTGTTTAGTAACAGAGGTGGTGGACATTAACACTGTAAAACCCCAGTGGGATGTTCTGATCATTGTTTAGTAACAGAGGTGGTGGACATTAACACTGTAAAACCCCAGTGGGATGTTCTGATCATTGTTTAGTAACAGAGGTGGTGGACATTAACGCTGTAAAACCCCAGTGGGATGTTCTGATCATTGTTTAGTAACAGAGGTGGTGGACATTAACGCTGTAAAACCCCAGTGGGATGTTCTGATCATTGTTTAGTAACAGAGGTGGTGGACATTAATAACACTGTAAAACCCCAGTGTTCTGATCATTGTTTAGTAACAGAGGTGGTGGACATTAACGCTGTAAAACCCAGTGGGATGTTCTGATCATTGTTTAGTAACAGAGGTGGTGGACATTAACGCTGTAAAACCCCAGTGGGATGTTCTGATCATTGTTTAGTAACAGAGGTGGTGAACATTAACGCTGTAAAACCCCAGTGTTCTGATCATTGTTTAGTAACAGAGGTGGTGAACATTAACACTGTAAAACCCCAGTGGGATGTTCTGATCATTGTTTAGTAACAGGGGTGGTGGACATTAACACTGTAAAACCCCAGTGTTCTGATCATTGTTTAGTAACAGAGGTGGTGGACATTAACACTGTAAAACCCCAGTGTTCTGATCATTGTTTATTAACAGAGGTGGTGGACATTAACACTGTAAAACCCCAGTGTTCTGATCATTGTTTAGTAACAGAGGTGGTGGACATTAACACTGTAAAACCCCAGTGGGATGTTCTGATCATTGTTTAGTAACAGAGGTGGTGGACATTAACACTGTAAAACCCCAGTGTTCTGATCATTGTTTAGTAACAGAGGTGGTGGACATTAACGCTGTAAAACCCAGTGGGATGTTCTGATCATTGTTTAGTAACAGAGGTGGTGGACATTAACACTGTAAAACCCCAGTGGGATGTTCTGATCATTGTTTAGTAACAGAGGTGGTGGACATTAACACTGTAAAACCCCAGTGGGATGTTCTGATCATTGTTTAGTAACAGAGGTGGTGGACATTAACGCTGTAAAACCCCAGTGGGATGTTCTGATCATTGTTTAGTAACAGAGGTGGTGGACATTAACGCTGTAAAACCCCAGTGGGATGTTCTGATCATTGTTTAGTAACAGAGGTGGTGGACATTAACGCTGTAAAACCCCAGTGGGATGTTCTGATCATTGTTTAGTAACAGAGGTGGTGGACATTAACACTGTAAAACACCAGTGGGATGTTCTGATCATTGTTTAGTAACAGAGGTGATGGACATTAACGCTGTAAAACCCCAGTGGGATGTTCTGATCATTGTTTAGTAACAGAGGTGGTGAACATTAACACTGTAAAACCCCAGTGTTCTGATCATTGTTTAGTAACAGAGGTGGTGAACATTAACACTGTAAAACCCCAGTGTTCTGATCATTGTTTAGTATCAGAGGTGGTGGACATTAACACTGTAAAACCCCAGTGGGATGTTCTGATCATTGTTTAGTAACAGAGGTGGTGGACATTAACACTGTAAAACCCCAGTGGGATGTTCTGATCATTGTTTAGTATCAGAGGTGGTGGACATTAACACTGTAAAACCCCAGTGTTCTGATCATTGTTTAGTAACAGAGGTGGTGAACATTAACGCTGTAAAACCCCAGTGTTCTGATCATTGTTTAGTAACAGAGGTGGTGAACATTAACACTGTAAAACCCCAGTGGGATGTTCTGATCATTGTTTAGTAACAGAGGTGGTGGACATTAACACTGTAAAACCCCAGTGTTCTGATCATTATTTAGTAATAGAGGTGGTGGACATTAACACTGTAAAACCCCAGTGTTCTGATCATTGTTTAGTAACAGAGGTGGTGGACATTAACACTGTAAAACTCCAGTGGGATGTTCTGATCATTGTTTAGTAACAGAGGTGGTGGACATTAACACTGTAAAACCCCAGTGTTCTGATCATTGTTTAGTAACAGAGGTGGTGGACATTAACACTGTAAAACCCCAGTGTTCTGATCATTGTTTAGTAACAGAGGTGGTGGACATTAACGCTGTAAAACCCAGTGGGATGTTCTGATCATTGTTTAGTAACAGAGGTGGTGGACATTAACGCTGTAAAACCCCAGTGGGATGTTCTGATCATTGTTTAGTAACAGAGGTGGTGGACATTAACGCTGTAAAACCCCAGTGGGATGTTCTGATCATTGTTTAGTAACAGAGGTGGTGGACATTAACACTGTAAAACCCCAGTGGGATGTTCTGATCATTGTTTAGTAACAGAGGTGATGGACATTAACGCTGTAAAACCCCAGTGTTCTGATCATTGTTTAGTAACAGAGGTGGTGAACATTAACGCTGTAAAACCCCAGTGGGATGTTCTGATCATTGTTTAGTAACAGAGGTGGTGGACATTAACACTGTAAAACCCCAGTGGGATGTTCTGATCATTGTTTAGTAACAGAGGTGGTGGACATTAACACTGTAAAACCCCAGTGGGATGTTCTGATCATTGTTTAGTAACAGAGGTGGTGGACATTAACGCTGTAAAACCCCAGTGTTCTGATCATTGTTTAGTAACAGAGGTGGTGGACATTAACGCTGTAAAACCCCAGTGTTCTGATCATTGTTTAGTAACAGAGGTGGTGGACATTAACGCTGTAAAACCCCAGTGGGATGTTCTGATCATTGTTTAGTAACAGAGGTGGTGGACATTAACACTGTAAAACCCCAGTGTTCTGATCATTGTTTAGTAACAGAGGTGGTGGACATTAATGCTGTAAAACCCCAGTGTTCTGATCATTGTTTAGTAACAGAGGTGGTGGACATTAACGCTGTAAAACCCCAGTGGGATGTTCTGATCATTGTTTAATAACAGAGGTGGTGGACATTAACACTGTAAAACCCCAGTGGGATGTTCTGATCATTGTTTAGTAACAGAGGTGGTGGACATTAACACTGTAAAACCCCAGTGGGATGTTCTGATCATTGTTTAGTAACAGAGGTGGTGGACATTAACACTGTAAAACCCCAGTGGGATGTTCTGATCATTGTTTAGTAACAGAGGTGGTGGACATTAACGCTGTAAAACCCCAGTGGGATGTTCTGATCATTGTTTAGTAACAGAGGTGGTGGACATTAACGCTGTAAAACCCCAGTGGGATGTTCTGATCATTGTTTAGTAACAGAGGTGGTGGACATTAATAACACTGTAAAACCCCAGTGTTCTGATCATTGTTTAGTAATAGAGGTGGTGGACATTAACACTGTAAAACCCCAGTGTTCTGATCATTGTTTAGTAACAGAGGTGGTGGACATTAACACTGTAAAACCCCAGTGTTCTGATCATTGTTTAGTAACAGAGGTGGTGGACATTAACGCTGTAAAACCCCAGTGGGATGTTCTGATCATTGTTTAGTAACAGAGGTGGTGGACATTAACACTGTAAAACCCCAGTGGGATGTTCTGATCATTGTTTAGTAACAGAGGTGATGGACATTAACGCTGTAAAACCCCAGTGGGATGTTCTGATCATTGTTTAGTAACAGAGGTGGTGGACATTAACACTGTAAAACCCCAGTGTTCTGATCATTGTTTAGTAACAGAGGTGGTGGACATTAACGCTGTAAAACCCCAGTGTTCTGATCATTGTTTAGTAACAGAGGTGGTGAACATTAACGCTGTAAAACCCCAGTGTTCTGATCATTGTTTAGTAACAGAGGTGGTGAACATTAACACTGTAAAACCCCAGTGGGATGTTCTGATCATTGTTTAGTAACAGAGGTGGTGGACATTAACACTGTAAAACCCCAGTGTTCTGATCATTGTTTATTAACAGAGGTGGTGGACATTAACACTGTAAAACCCCAGTGGGATGTTCTGATCATTGTTTAGTAACAGAGGTGGTGGACATTAACGCTGTAAAACCCAGTGGGATGTTCTGATCATTGTTTAGTAACAGAGGTGGTGGACATTAACGCTGTAAAACCCCAGTGGGATGTTCTGATCATTGTTTAGTAACAGAGGTGGTGGACATTAACGCTGTAAAACCCCAGTGGGATGTTCTGATCATTGTTTAGTAACAGAGGTGGTGGACATTAACACTGTAAAACCCCAGTGGGATGTTCTGATCATTGTTTAGTAACAGAGGTGATGGACATTAACGCTGTAAAACCCCAGTGTTCTGATCATTGTTTAGTAACAGAGGTGGTGAACATTAACGCTGTAAAACCCCAGTGGGATGTTCTGATCATTGTTTAGTAACAGAGGTGGTGGACATTAACACTGTAAAACCCCAGTGGGATGTTCTGATCATTGTTTAGTAACAGAGGTGGTGGACATTAACGCTGTAAAACCCCAGTGTTCTGATCATTGTTTAGTAACAGAGGTGGTGGACATTAACGCTGTAAAACCCCAGTGTTCTGATCATTGTTTAGTAACAGAGGTGGTGGACATTAACGCTGTAAAACCACAGTGTTCTGATCATTGTTTAGTAACAGAGGTGGTGGACATTAACACTGTAAAACCCCAGTGTTCTGATCATTGTTTAGTAACAGAGGTGGTGGACATTAATGCTGTAAAACCCCAGTGTTCTGATCATTGTTTAGTAACAGAGGTGGTGGACATTAACGCTGTAAAACCCCAGTGGGATGTTCTGATCATTGTTTAATAACAGAGGTGGTGGACATTAACACTGTAAAACCCCAGTGGGATGTTCTGATCATTGTTTAGTAACAGAGGTGGTGGACATTAACACTGTAAAACCCCAGTGGGATGTTCTGATCATTGTTTAGTAACAGAGGTGGTGGACATTAACACTGTAAAACCCCAGTGGGATGTTCTGATCATTGTTTAGTAACAGAGGTGGTGGACATTAACGCTGTAAAACCCCAGTGGGATGTTCTGATCATTGTTTAGTAACAGAGGTTGTGGACATTAACGCTGTAAAACCCCAGTGGGATGTTCTGATCATTGTTTAGTAACAGAGGTGGTGGACATTAACGCTGTAAAACCCCAGTGGGATGTTCTGATCATTGTTTAGTAACAGAGGTGGTGGACATTAACGCTGTAAAACACCAGTGGGATGTTCTGATCATTGTTTAGTAACAGAGGTGGTGAACATTAACGCTGTAAAACCCCAGTGGGATGTTCTGATCATTGTTTAGTAACAGAGGTGGTGGACATTAACGCTGTAAAACCCCAGTGGGATCTTCTGATCATTGTTTAGTAACAGAGGTGGTGGACATTAACGCTGTAAAACCCCAGTGTTCTGATCATTGTTTAGTAACAGAGGTGGTGGACATTAACACTGTAAAACCCCAGTGTTCTGATCATTGTTTAGTAACAGAGGTGGTGGACATTAACACTGTAAAACCCCAGTGTTCTGATCATTGTTTAGTAACAGAGGTGGTGGACATTAACACTGTAAAACCCCAGTGTTCTGATCATTGTTTAGTAACAGAGGTGGTGGACATTAACACTGTAAAACCCCAGTGGGATGTTCTGATCATTGTTTAGTAACAGAGGTGGTGGACATTAACGCTGTAAAACCCCAGTGGGATGTTCTGATCATTGTTTAGTAACAGAGGTGGTGGACATTAACACTGTAAAACCCCAGTGTTCTGATCATTGTTTAGTAACAGAGGTGGTGGACATTAACGCTGTAAAACCCCAGTGGGATGTTCTGATCATTGTTTAGTAACAGAGGTGGTGGACATCAACGCTGTAAAACCCCAGTGGGATGTTCTAATCATTGTTTAGTAACAGAGGTGGTGGACATTAACGCTGTAAAACCCCAGTGGGATGTTCTGATCATTGTTTAGTAACAGAGGTGGTGGACATTAACGCTGTAAAACCCCAGTGGGATGTTCTGATCATTGTTTAGTAACAGAGGTGGTGGACATTAACACTGTAAAACCCCAGTGGGATGTTCTGATCATTGTTTAGTAACAGAGGTGGTGGACATTAACGCTGTAAAACCCCAGTGTTCTGATCATTGTTTAGTAACAGAGGTGGTGGACATTAACACTGTAAAACCCCAGTGTTCTGATCATTGTTTAGTAACAGAGGTGGTGGACATTAACACTGTAAAACCCCAGTGTTCTGATCATTGTTTAGTAACAGAGGTGGTGGACATTAACACTGTAAAACCCCAGTGGGATGTTCTGATCATTGTTTAGTAACAGAGGTGGTGGACATTAACGCTGTAAAACCCCAGTGGGATGTTCTGATCATTGTTTAGTAACAGAGGTGGTGGACATTAACGCTGTAAAACCCCAGTGGGATGTTCTGATCATTGTTTAGTAACAGAGGTGGTGGACATTAACACTGTAAAACCCCAGTGTTCTGATCATTGTTTAGTAACAGAGGTGGTGAACATTAACACTGTAAAACCCCAGTGTTCTGATCATTGTTTAGTAACAGAGGTGGTGAACATTAACACTGTAAAACCCCAGTGTTCTGATCATTGTTTAGTAACAGAGGTGGTGGACATTAACACTGTAAAACCCCAGTGTTCTGATCATTGTTTAGTAACAGAGGTGGTGGACATTAACGCTATAAAACCCCAGTGGGATGTTCTGATCATTGTTTAGTAACAGAGGTGGTGGACATTAACACTGTAAAACCCCAGTGTTCTGATCATTGTTTAGTAACAGAGGTGGTGGACATTAACACTGTAAAACCCCAGTGGGATGTTCTGATCATTGTTTAGTAACAGAGGTGGTGGACATTAACACTGTAAAACCCCAGTGGGATGTTCTGATCATTGTTTAGTAACAGAGGTGGTGGACATTAACACTGTAAAACCCCAGTGTTCTGATCATTGTTTAGTAACAGAGGTGGTGGACATTAACGCTATAAAACCCCAGTGGGATGTTCTGATCATTGTTTAGTAACAGAGGTGGTGGACATTAACACTGTAAAACCCACAAGTGCATACTGGCATTTTAATATAACTTTATTGAGTGATGCTCACTTCAGGAAATGTTTTAGTTTTTTCTGGGAGAGGGGAAGGTCTGAAAAGGACAGTTTTGTAACTCTTCAACAGTGGTGGGATAAAGGGAACATCCAGATTCAACCATTCTGGAATCAATACACCATGAATATCACCAGAGATATCACCAGATCAATGAACGCCCTAGAGTCTGAAAAAGTGGAACTCCTGACGTTGGTTGAGACCACAGGAGATCGAGGCCATATTCAGGCCCTCAAGAGGAAAAAAGCCACATTGGCAGACCTGCTGGGTATCAGAGTACAGGGGCATTGGCAGACCTGCTGGGTATCAGAGTACAGGGGCATTGGCAGACCTGCTGGGTATCAGAGTACAGGGGCATTGGCAGACCTGCTGGGTATCAGACTACAGGGGCATTGGCAGACCTGCTGGGTATCAGAGTACAGGGGCGTTGGTGAGAAGTACGTTTCAGGAAATGTCTGAAATGGATGCCTCATACAAATTTTTCTTTGGTTTAGAGAAAAAGAATGGACAAAGAAGAATTATTCATTGCCTCAAATCAGCTGTTGGACAAGAGCTCCCTAGCCCAAGTGAAATTAGAAAGAGGGCAGTAGAGTTCTATGCTGAGCTCTACAAGTGTGAGGACAAAGAGGATAAAACAGTGACACAGCAGTTCCTTGATGGGCTCCCACAGGTGGCTGCAGAAGCTCAGGTTGAACTAGAGCAACCATTGTCTTTGCATGAGCTATACACTGCAGTAAAAGGCATGGAAAATGGAAGGGCACCGGGCATTGATGGGCTTCCTGTTGACTTTTTTAAGTCTTTTTGGGCTATGTTGGGAGAGGATTGGCTAGCAGTAGTTAACGATAGTTTGACCGGAGGGTTACTACCGTTAAGCTGCAGAAGGGCTGTCCTCACCTTACTGCCAAAAAAGGGTGACCCTATGGAGGTGAAGAACTGGAGGCCGGTGGCCTTAATGTGCACTGATTATAAGATCCTGTCCAAGGCGTTGTCCACCAGGCTGAGAGAGGTGATGGAGCAAATCATACGGACCAGTCCTGCTGTGTTCCTGTCAGGCAGATAGGGGATAACATTTCACATCATACGGACCAGTCCTACTGTGTTCCTGGCAGGCAGATAGGGGATAACATTTCACATCATACAGACCAGTCCTGCTGTGTTCATGGCAGACAGATAGGGGATAACATCATACGGACCAGTCCTACTGTGTTCCCGGCAGACAGATAGGGGATAACATCATACGGACCAGTCCTGCTGTGTTCCTGGCAAACAGATAGGGGATAACATCATACGGACCAGTCCTACTGTGTTCCTGGCAGACAGATAGGGGATAACATCATACGGACCAGTCAAATCAAATCAAATCAAGTTTATTTTATATAGCCCTTCGTACATCAGCTAATATCTCGAAGTGCTGTACAGAAACCCAGCCTAAAACCCCAAACAGCAAGCAATGCAGGTGTAGAAGCACGGTGGCTAGGAAAAACTCCCTAGAAAGGCCAAAACCTAGGAAGAAACCTAGAGAGGAACCAGGCTATGAGGGGTGGCCAGTCCTCTTCTGGCTGTGCCGGGTGGAGATTATAACAGAACATGGCCAAGATGTTCAAAATGTTCATAAGTGAAAAGCATGGTCAAATAATAATCAGGAATAAATGTCAGTTGGCTTTTCATAGCCGATCATTAAAAGTTGAAAACAGCAGGTCTGGGACAGGTAGGGGTTCCATAACCGCAGGCAGAACAGTTGAAACTGGAATAGCAGCAAGGCCAGGTGGACTGGGGACAGCAAGGAGTCATCATGCCCGGTAGTCCTGACGTATGGTCCTAGGGCTCAGGTCCTCCGAGAGAGAGAAAGAAAGAGAGAAGGAGAGAATTAGAGAGAGCCAAGATTTTCAAAATGTTCATAAATGACAAGCATGGTCAAATAATAATCAGGAATAAATGTCAGTTGGCTTTTCATAGCCGATCATTAAGAGTTGAAAGCAGCAGGTCTGGGACAGGTAAGGGTTCCATAACCGCAGGCAGAACAGTTGAAACTGGAACAGCAGCAAGGCCAGGTGGACTGGGGACAGCAAGGAGTCATCATGCCCGGTAGTCCTGACGTATGGTCCTAGGGCTCAGGTTCTCCGAGAGAGAGAAAGAAAGAGAGAAGGAGAGAATTAGAGAGAGCATACTTAAATTCACACAGGACACTGGATAAGACAGGAGAAGTACTTCAGATATAACCAACTGACCCCTAGCCCCCCGACACATAAACTACTGCAGCATAAATACTGGAGGCTGAGACAGGAGGGGTCAGGAGACACTGTGGCCCCATCCGATGATACCCCCGGACAGGGCCAAACAGGAAGGATATAACCCCACCCACTTTGCCAAAGCACAGCCCCCGCACCACTAGAGGGATATCTTCAACCACCAACTTACAATCCTGAGACAAGGCCGAGTATAGCCCACAAAGATCTCCACCACAGCACAAACCAAGGGGGGGCGCCAACCCAGACAGGAAGATCACGTCAGTAACTCAACCCACTCAAGTGACGCACCCCTCCTAGGGACGGCATGAAAGAGCACCAGTAAGCCAGTGACTCAGCCCCTGTAATAGGGTTAGAGGCAGAGAATCCCAGTGGAGAGAGGGGAACCGGCCAGGCAGAGACAGCAAGGGCGGTTCGTTGCTCCAGAGCCTTTCCGTTCATCTTCACACTCCTGGGCCAGACTACACTCAATCATATGACCTACTGAAGAGATAAGTCTTCAGTAAAGACTTAAAGGTTGAGACAGAGTCTGCGTCTCTCACATGGGTAGGCAGACTGTTCCATAAAAATGGAGATCTATAGGAGAAAGCCCTGCCTCCAGCTGTTTGCTTAGAAATTCTAGGGACAATTAGGAGGCCTGCGTCTTGTGACCGTAGCGTACGTGTAGGTATGTACGGCAGGACCGACTCGGAAAGATAGGTAGGAGCAAGCCCATGTAACGCTTTATAGGTTAACAGTAAAACCTTGAAATCAGCCCTTGCCTTAACAGGAAGCCAGTGTAGGGAAGCTAGCACTGGAGTAATATGATCAAATTTCTTGGTTCTAGTCAGGATTCTAGCAGCCGTATTTAGCACTAACTGAAGTTTATTTAGTGCTTTATCCGGGTAGCCGGAAAGTAGAGCATTGCAGTAGTCTAACCTAGAAGTAACAAATGCATGGATTAATTTTTCTGCATCCTTTTTGGACAGAAAGTTTCTGATTCTGCAATGTTACATAGATGGAAAAAAGCTGTCCTTGAAACAGTCTTGATATGTTCGTCAAAAGAGAGATCAGGGTCAAGAGTAACGCCGAGGTCCTTCACAGTTTTATTTGAGACGACTTTACAACCATCAAGATTAATTGTCAGATTTAACAGAAAATCTCTTTGTTTCTTGGGACCTAGAACAAGCATCTCTGTTTTGTCCGAGTTTAAATGTAGAAAGTTTGCAGCCATCCACTTCCTTATGTCTGAAACACAGGCTTCTTGCGAGGGCAGTTTTGGGGCATTTCAATGTTTCATTGAAATGTACAGCTGTGTGTCATCCGCATAGCAGTGAAAGTTAACATTATGTTTTCGAATAACATCCCCAAGAGGTAAAATATATAGTGAAAGCAATAGTGGTCCTAAAACTGAACCTTGAGGAACACCGAAATGTACAGTTGATTTGTCAGAGGACAAACCATTCACAGAGACAAACTGATATCTTTCCGACAGATAAGATCTAAACCAGGCCAGAACTTGTCCGTGTAGACCAATTTGGGTTTCCAGTCTCTCCAAAAGAATGTGGTGATCGATGGTGTCAAAGGCAGCACTAAGGTCTAGTAGCACGAGGACAGATGCAGAGCCTCGGTCTGACGCCATTAAAAGGTCATTTACCACCTTCACAAGTGCAGTCTCAGTGCTATGATGGGGTCTAAAACCAGACTGAAGCATTTCGTATACATTGTTTGTCTTCAGGAAGGCAGTGAGTTGCTGCGCAACAGCTTTTTCTAAAATTTTTGAGAGGAATGGAAGATTCGATATAGGCCGATAGTTTTTTATATTTTCTGGGTCAAGGTTTGGCTTTTTCAAGAGAGGCTTTATTACTGCCACTTTTAGTGAGTTTGGTACACATCCGGTGGATTGAGAGCCGTTTATTATGTTCAACATAGGAGGGCCAAGCACATGAAGCAGCTCTTTCAGTAGTTTAGTTGGAAGAGGATCCAGTATGCAGCTTGAAGGTTTAGAGGCCATGATTATTTTCATCATTGTGTCAAGAGATATAGTATTAAAACACTTAAGTGTCTCTCCCGATCCCAGGCCCTGGCAGAGCTGTGCAGATCCAGGACAGCTAAGCCCTGGAGGAATACGCAGATTTAAAGAGGAGTCCGTAATTTGCTTTCTAATGGTCATGATCTTTTCCTCAAAGAAGTTCATGAATTTATTACTGCTGAAGTGAAAGCCATCCTCTCTTGGGGAATGCTGCTTTTTAGTTAGCTTTGCAACAGTATCAAAAATAAATTTTGGATTGTTCTTATTTTCCTCAATTAAGTTGGAAAAGTAGGATGATCGAGCAGCAGTGAGGGCTCTTCGATACTGCACGGTACTGTCTTTCCAAGCTAGTCGGAAGACTTCCAGTTTGGTGTGGCGCCATTTCCGTTCCAATTTTCTGGAAGCTTGCTTCAGAGCTCGGGTATTTTCTGTATACCAGGGAGCTAGTTTCTTATGAGAAATGTTTTTCGTTTTTAGGGGTGCAACCGCATCTAGGGTATTGCGCAAGGTTAAATTGAGTTCCTCAGTTAGGTGGTTAACTGATTTTTGTCCTCTGACGTCCTTGGGTAGGCAGAAGGAGTCTGGAAGGGCATCAAGGAATTTTTGTGTTGTCTGAGAATTTATAGCACGACTTTTGATGCTCCTTGGTTGGGGTCTGAGCAGATTATTTGTTGCGATTGCAAACGTAATAAAATGGTGGTCCGATAGTCCAGGATTATGAGGAAAAACATTCAGATCTACAACATTTATTCCATGGGACAAAACTAGGTCCAGAGTATGACTGTGGCAGTGAGTAGGTCCAGAGACATGTTGGACAAAACCCACTGAGTCGATGATGGCTCCGAAAGCCTTTTGGAGTGGGTCTGTGGACTTCTCCATATGAATATTAAAATCACCAAAAATTAGAATATGATCTGCTATGACTACAAGGTCCGATAGGAATTCAGGGAACTCAGAGAGGAACGCTGTATATGGCCCAGGAGGCCTGTAAACAGTAGCTATAAAAAGTGATTGAGTAGGCTGCATAGATTTCATGACTAGAAGCTCAAAAGACGAAAACGTATTTTATTTTTTTTGTAAATTGAAATTTGCTATCGTAAATGTTAGCAACACCTCCGCCTTTGCGGGATGCACGGGGGATATGGTCACTAGTGTAACCAGGAGGTGAGGCCTCATTTAACACAGTAAATTCATCAGGCTTAAGACATGTTTCAGTCAGGCCAATCACATCAAGATTATGATCAGTGATTAGTTCATTGACTATAACTGCCTTTGAAGTGAGGGATCTAACATTAAGTAACCCTATTTTGAGATGTGAAGTATCACGATCTCTTTCAATAATGGCAGGAATGGAGGAGGTCTTTATCCTAATGAGATTGCTAAGGCGAACACCGCCATGTTTAGTTTTGCCCAACCTAGGTCGAGGCACAGACACAGTCTCAATGGGGATGGCTGAGCTGACTACACTGACTATGCTAGTGGCAGACTCCACTAAGCTGGCAGGTTGGCTAACAGCCTGCTGCCTGGCCTGCACCCTATTTCATTGTGGAGCTAGAGGAGTTAAAGCCCTGTCTATGTTGGTAGATAAGATGAGAGCACCCCTCCAGCTAGGATGGAGTCCATCACTCCTCAGCAGGTCAGGCTTGGTCCTGTTTGTGGGTGAGTCCCAGAAAGAGGGCCAATTATCTACAAATTCTATCTTTTGGGAAGGGCAGAAAACAGTTTTCAACCAGCGATTGAGTTGTGAGACTCTGCTGTAGAGCTCGTCACTCCCCCTAACTGGGAGGGGGCCAGAGACAATTACTCGATGCCGACACATCTTTCTAGCTGATTTACACGCTGAAGCTATGTTGCGCTTGGTGACCTCTGACTGTTTCATCCTAACATCGTTGGTGCCGACGTGGATAACAATATCTCTATACTCTCTACACTCGCCAGTTTTAGCTTTAGCCAGCACCATCTTCAGATTCGCCTTAACGTCGGTAGCCCTGCCCCCTGGTAAACAGTGTATGATCGCTGGGTGATTCGTTTTAAGTCTAATACTGCGGGTAATGGAGTCGCCAATGACTAGGGTTTTCAATTTGTCAGAGCTAATGGTGGGAGCCTTCGGCGTCTCAGACCCCGTAACGGGAGGAGTAGAGACAAGAGAAGACTCGGCCTCAGACTCCGACTAGCTACTTAACCTCTAACGAGCCTCAACCCCGGATCCGGGATCACCCCCCACCCCCCCCACACTGATTAGCATCGCTAGCATAGCGTCACAATTAAATAGTAGCATCTAAATATCATTAAATCACAAGTCCAAGCCACCTAATGAAAGATACAGATCTTGTGAATAAAGCCACCATTTCAGATTTTTAAAATGTTTTACAGGGAAGACACAATATGTAAATCTATTAGCTAACCACGTTAGCAAAGGACACGATTTTTTTACTCCCAACAGCTTTTTCCTGCGTCAGTAGCTATCACTAATTCGACTAGATAAAAATATATATAGCCACTAACCAAGAAACAACTTCATAATATGACAGTCTGATAACATATTTATGGTATAGCATAGTTTTTTTGGGGAAAAATGTGCATTTTTCAGGTATAAATCACAGTTCTACATTGCAGCTGCAATCTGAAATAGTGCTGACCCAGCCAGAACAATTACAGAGACCAACGTCATATAACGAATTACTCATCTTAAAACATTTCAGAAAAATACACAGCGTACAGATATTGAAAGCCCAACATCTGGTGAATCCAAACAATATTTCAGATTTATTAAATGTTTTATAACGAAAACAAAATGTAGCGCTAAATTAGCATAGCTATACAAGGCAGATTCGGCTAGGCGCCCACGGTCAGTTCACATGCACAACAGATATGATATAACATCGTAAATTGGGTCTTACTATGGCTGATCTTTCATCAGAATGTTGATCAAAGTGTCCTTTGTCAAGATGAGTCGTTGGTTCCGTTCAGAAATCTTCCTTTCCCACTCCATTTAGCACAGGTACCGGTCGAGTGGCACAGATCTCTCAAATGTAAATAAATTGTGACAACGGAACACCGCAAAACTCCCAAAAAAATTCAAATAATCTGATTAAACTATATTGAAAAAACATACATTACGATGATATGGTCACATGTATCAAACAAAATTCGACACGGAGATAGTTTTCATCCATAACGCCAGCAAAACAGTACACAATCGCAGCTCCAACTCGTGCGAATCAGCAAACCGGAAGTTGTCGGTCACGCCAAAGAAATAGGTCTTATTTCACGTCAGTACCAGATAAACAAAGAATTTCTCCTCTGACGTCTTCTTGACACCCAGAGGAAGGCGAATGAGGTGTGTTTCGGGTCATAGGGGGCACGACCATATATAGGCAGAGCTTTGAAGCCAGCATAACACATCTTGATTTTATGTTCTTGGTCATGGAAAGTGCTGTGAAATGACTTCTGTATCACTCAGAGACAAAATTGAAACGGTTTTAGAAACTAGAGATTGTTTTCTTTCCAATGGTATTATTTATATGCATGTAGTAAGAGCAATAATTGAATAAGAGGCAGTTTAATCTGTTGAGCAAATTATGCTAATGGGAAAATAGCACCCCCTGTATTCTCAAGAAGTTAACGGGGAAAACCGGTTGAAAGTTTCTGTCGGCTGAATGAGCGACACCAGTTGAGCATTCCTACAGCATTTCCCTCCAGAAGCCATGAGAAAGTTGTCCGGCTGCGGGGACTGTGCGGGGGGATTTATACTAACGTTACTATCTGTACTTACTGGTGGCACAGACACTGTTTCATCCTTTCCTACACTGAAATTACCCTTGCCTAACGATTGCGTCTGAAGCTGGGCTTGCAACACAGCTATCCTCGCCATAAGGCGATCGTTCTCCTGTATATTATGAGTACAGCGACTGCAATTAGAAGACATCATGTTAATGTTACTACTTAGCTTCGGCTGTTGAAAGTGCTGATGAACCATGTCCAGATGAAGCGTCCGGAGACGCTTTACACAGTCCTGCTGTGTTCCTGGCAGACAGATAGGGGATAACATTTCACATCATACGGACCAGTCCTGCTGTGTTCCTGGCAGACAGATAGGGGATAACATTTCACATCATACGGACCAGTCCTGCTGTGTTCCTGGCAGACAGATAGGGGATAACATTTCCCTGATTCTGGATTGTTTGGATGTCTCTTGGGCTATTGGGTTGGATGCTGGTTTCAATTGATCAGGAAAAGGCATTTGACCGAGTTGAACATCAATACCTATGGCGCACCTTTGAGGCTTTTGGTTTCAGCTCTGGTTTTATTGCCATGATCAGGGTGATATATGATGACATTGAAAGTGTATTGAATGTTAACGGTGGCTTGAGTGCTCCTTTTAAAGTGTGTAGAGGAATTAGGCAGGGGTGTTCATTGTCTGGAATGTTGTATGCCATCGCTATAGAGCCACAACTAAATAGCATTAGAAGTCGCATTGAAGGGGTGTACTTTTCAGAGGATATGCCTCCTATTCGTCTCTCAGCATATGCTGATGTAGTTATTTTGGTGAAAAATCATGCTGGATAGTTTGAGTCTCATATTTGATCTACCTAGGGGATGAGGGGACTATGGAAAAAAAATTGGAATGGGGGTTGAAAAGGTAGAAGGGAGGATGAGATGGCGGTGGTTGTTATCTCGTATGTCATATAGGGGGACACTATTATTGTTAACAATGTGGTTGCCTCTGCACTGTGGCATCGGTTGTCATGTTAGAGCCACCGTCTGGCCTTCTGGCCGAGATACAGGCAATTACTGTAGATTTTTTGGGGGGGATAAATATCATTAGGTTCCACAAAGTGTTTTGCACTTGTCAAAAGAGGAGAGGGGACAAGGTCTTGTACATCTTGCTAGTAGGGCTGCTGCTTTCCGGTTTCAGTTTATTCAAAGGTTGCTCTATGGACCGAAAAAATGTGGTGTGGAGATGGGTGGCAGGTCTGGTATTACAGAAGGTAGGGGGATTAGATTTAAAGAAGGCTTTATTTTTGGTTGATAGTAGCGATGGAGTAGCTCCGTTTTACAGAGGCCTTCTTAGGGTTTGGAGGATAATGAAGGTGTCCAGACGCACTAAGGCTGAGTCAGTGCATTGGCTGCTGGAGGAACCTCTGGTGTTTGGAGTATAATGAAGGTGTCCAGACACACTAAGGCTGAGTCAGTGCATTGGCTGTTGGAGGAACCTCTGGTGTTTGGGGTATAATGAAGGTGTCCAGACACACTAAGGCTGAGTCAGTGCATTGGCTGCTGGAGGAACCTCTGGTGTTTGGAGTATAGTGAAGGTGTCCAGACACACTAAGGCTGAGTCAGTGCATTGGCTGTTGGAGGAACCTCTGGTGTTTGGAGTATAATGAAGGTGTCCAGACACACTAAGGCTGAGTCAGTGCATTGGCTGCTGGAGGAACCTCTGGTGTTTGGAGTATAATGAAGGTGTCCAGACACACTAAGGCTGAGTCAGTGCATTGGCTGCTGGAGGAACCTCTGGTGTTTGGAGTATAATGAAGGTGTCCAGACACACTAAGGCTGAGTCAGTGCATTGGCTGTTGGAGGAACCTCTGGTGTTTGGAGTATAATGAAGGTGTCCAGACACACTAAGGCTGAGTCAGTGCATTGGCTGTTGGAGGAACCTCTGGTGTTTGGGGCAAGACTGGATTGTAGAACTGAAGCTGTTCCACACTTCTCCAGGATGCAGCTGAAGGGCAAAATCATCACCCTCAGGAAGTTAATGTACATGGCTGGGCCCACCTTAATGGATGGAGGACGGGTGGCTGAACATTTGGGGGTGAGGTCGGAAAGGATTGTCGGACAACTGCTGGGAAGTTGCAGGAAGGCTCTGTCTGCAGAGGAGTGGATTATGCTCAAGAGTTACTACAAAAAGGCACAAGATGAAGACGCCCCATTTCCAAGACTAAGGATTACACCCAATATCCCAGAGTCAGACAGAAAGGCTTTAGTAGTGGATGTGAGAGGGTTGGAAGAGGTGGGTTTGGATGAGGTGAATGGGAAGGAGTTATATAGGGTGTGTGTCAGGGTTTTAAATAAAGAAACATTTAAAATAGAAAAGACACTCCTTGGAGGGTAAAACTGGGACTTGATGACAAGGTAAAGCCAGCATGGAGAGCATTGTACAAGCCACCGTTACAAAAGGGTACTGGTGATATGCAATGGAGGGTGTTGCATGGCATAATTGCAGTAAATGCTTTTGTATCTGTCATTAATTCAGATGTTGGAGATGGATGTCCTTTTTGTAATATAAGAGAAAAAAATTGTCACTGTTTTATGGAGTGTGAGAGGATAAAGCCTCTCTTTGAAATATTAGAGTCGTTGTTTACAGCTGCAGGGGAGATTTTCAATAACACTGTTTTTATTTTGGGGTTTCAATATAGTAAGCAACAGAAAAGAGAATGTCAACTGTTACATTTTATTTTGGGTCAAGCTAAAATGTCAATTTTTCTGAGTAGGAAACATAAGATAGACAAGGGAAATAGTAAGGATGTAAGATGTGTTTTTAAAGGATTAGTAAAAGTGAGAATAAAAGTCTTCTAGTTCTTCTCGGCTTTAAAAGACATCCCATTGTTTGAGGAGAAGTAGACTTATGAAGGAGCGGTATGTTTTGTGGAGTAGGGGAAACAATGTTTTGTTGATGTAATAAGTTGTATTCGTTTTTTATATGTTAATTTAAGGAGGACACATTTGATGAGTAATTTCTGAAAAGGTAGTGTGCCAATATTTGTGTTAATACTTTAGTTTAAAAATCTCTCTCGCTATGTCTCCCTGGCCCTCGCTCTCTCTCCCTGGCCCTCTCGCTCTCTCTCTCTCTGGCCTTCGCTCTCTATCTCTGTCTCTCTCTCTGGCCTTCGCTCTCTCTCTGGATCTTTCTCTGGCCCCCTCTCTGGATCCCTCTCTGGATCTCCCTCTGGCTCTCTCTCTCTCTCTCTCTCTCTCTCTCTCTCTCTCTCTCTCTCTCTCTCTCTCTCTCTCTCTCTCTCTCTCTCTCTCTCTCTCTCTCCCTCCCTCTGGCTCTCCCTCTGGCCCCCTCTCTGGATCTCCGTCTGGATCTCCCTCTGGCCCTCTCTCTGGATCTCCGTCTGGATCTCCCTCTGGCCCTCTCTCTGGCCCTCTCTCTGGATCTCCGTCTGGATCTCCCTCTGGCTCTCTCTCTGGATCTCCCTCTGGCTCTCCCTCTGGCCCTCTCTCTGGATCTCCGTCTGGATCTCCCTCTGGCCCTCTCTCTGGATCTCCGTCTGGATCTCCCTCTGGCCCTCTCTCTGGCCCTCTCTCTGGATCTCCCTCTGGCTCTCTCTCTCTCTCTGGCTCTCTCTCTCTCTCTCTCTCTCTCGCTCTCTCTCTCTCGCTCTCTCTCTCTCTCTCTCTCTCTCTCTCTCTCTCTCTCTCTCTCTCTCTCGCTCGCTCTCTGGCAATCGCTCTCTCTCTCTCTCTGGCCCTCGCTCGCTCGCTGTCTCTCTGGCCCTCAATCTCTCTCTCTCTCTCTTTGGCCATCGCTCGCTCTCTCTCTCTCTGGCCATCGCTCGCTCTCTCTCTCTCTGGCCCTCACTCTCGCTCTCTCTCTCTGGCCCTCGCTCACTCTCTCTCTCTCTGGCCCTCACTCGCTCTCTCTCTCTGGCCCTCGCTCGCTCTCTCTCTCTCTGGCCATCGCTCGCTCTCTCTCTCTCTCTGGCCATCGCTCGCTCTCTCTCTCTTTGGCCATCGCTCAATCTCTCTCTGCCCTTCGCTCGCTCTCTCTCTCTCTCTGGCCCTCGCTCGCTCTCTCTCTCTCTGGCCCTCGCTCGCTCTCTCTCTCTCTGGCCATCGCTCGCTCTCTCTCTATCTGGCCATCGCTCGCTCTCTCTCTCTTTGGCCATCGCTCAATCTCTCTCTGCCCTTCGCTTGCTCTCTCTCTCTCTCTGGCCCTTGCTCGCTCTCTCTCTCTCTGGCCCTCGCTCGCCCTTTCTCTCTCTGGCCCTCTCTCTCTCTCTCTCTGGCCCTCACTCTCTCTCTCTCTGGCCCCATCGCACTCTCTCCCTCTCTGGCCCCTTCGCTCTCTCTCTATCTAGCCCTCTCGCTCGCTCTCTCTCTGGCCCTCGCTCTCTCTCTCTCTGGCCCTAGCTCGCTCTCTCTCTCTCTCTCAGACTTCAACTGTACATATAAATAAATGGTTGAGCAATGGCCAAGTGGCATATGCAAGATGTAATAGATGGTATAAAATACATTATATACATATAAGTTGAGTAATGTAAGATATGTAAACATTATTAAATTGGCATTATTTAAAGTGACTAGTGATCCATATATTAAAGTGGCCAATGATTTGAGTCTATATGTAGGCAGCAGCCTCACTGTGTTAGTGATGGCAACTTCTTCAGGATCGCTGGGTCCCCCACGGGACGGTTGAGCTAACTTAGGCTAATGCGGTTAGCATGAGGTTGTAACAAGAACATTTACCAGGACATAGACATATCTGATATTGGCAGAAAGCTTACATTCTTGTTAATCTAACTGCACTGTCCAATTTACAGTAGCTATTACAGTGAAATAATACCATGCTATTATTTGAGGAGAGTGCACAGTTTTGAACTTGAAAAGTTATTAACTTCTTTGGGCTGCAAGCCCGAAGCCGGGCACAATATGACAACAGCCACTTCAAGTGCAGGGCGCGAAATTCAAAATATATTTTTTAGAAATATTTAACTTTCACACATTAACAAGTCCAATACAGCATATGAAAGATAAACATCTTGTGAATCCAGCCAACATGTCCGATTTTTAAAATGTTTTACAGCGAAAACACCACATATATTTATGTTAGCTCACCACCAAATACAAAAAAGGACAGATTTTTCACAGCACAGGTAGCATGCACAAAGCCAACCTAACTAACCAAGAACCAACCAAACTAACCAAGAAACAACTTCATCAGATGACAGTCTTATAACATGTTATACAATAAATCTATGTTTTGTTCGAAAAATGTGCATATTTGAGGTATAAATCAGTTTTACATTGCAGCTACCATCACAGCTACCGTCACAAATAGGACCGAAGCAGCCAGAGTAATTACAGACACCAACGTCAAATACCTAAATACTCATCATAAAACATTTCTGAAAAATCGATGGTGTATAGCAAATTAAAGACAAACATCTTGTGAATCCAGCCAATATTTCCAATTTTTTAAGTGTTTTACAGCGAAAACACAATATAGCATTATATTAGCTTACTACAATAGCCTACCACACTACCGCATTCATTCATCAAGGCACGTTAGCGATAGCAATAGGCACGTTAGCGATAGCGAATAAACCAGCAAAATATATATAATTTTTGACTAACCTTGATAAGCTTCATCAGATGACAGTCCTATAACATCAGGTTATACATACACTTATGTTTTGTTCGAAAATGTGCATATTTAGAGCTGAAATCAGTGGTTATACATTGTGCTAACGTAGCATCTTTTTCCCAGAATGTGCGGATATTTTTATGGCACTCAACTATTCTGACCAAATAACTATACATAAACGTTACTAAAAAATACATGTTGTATAGGAAATGATAGATACACTAGTTCTTAATGCAATCGCCGTGTTAGAATTCTAAAAATAACTTCATTACGACATCCAGCTTAGGTATAGCGAGAGAGTACCCAAAATCTGGGCGCAAACGACTATTTCACATGTTCGACAGATATATGAAATAGCATCATAAAATGGGTCCTACTTTTGATGATCTTTCATCAGAATGTTGTACAAGGGGTCCTTTGTCGGGAACAATCGTTGTTTGGATTTAGAATGTCCTCTTCTCCAGTCAATTAGCACAGAAAGATAGCAAAGTGGCGCGAAGCTCTCCTTCCTGAACAAAGGCACACAACGCAACACGCCTAACGTCCCGAAAAAATTTCAATAATCTAATAAAACTATATTGAAAAAACATACTTTACGATGATATTGTCACATGTATCAAATAAAATCAAAGCCGGAGATATTAGTCGTCTATAACGACAGCTGTACAGAAGGCAAAACCAGGTCCCTTCACGCGCTCTCCAGAAAACAGGAAACTGGTGACACGTCATGCAAAGAGCTTTTATTCAACCCCAGATCAAGTTATACACTCCATTTCTTCTCTCACTGCCTGTCGACATCTAGTGGAAGACGTATGAAGTGCATGTATACTGATATATATCAAGGACATGTATAGGCAGGCCCTAGAACAGAGCATCGATTTCAGATTTTCCACTTCCTGTCAGGAAGTTTGCTGCAAAATGAGTTCTGTTTTACTCACAGATATAATTCAAACGGTTTTAGAAACTAGAGAGTGTTTTCTATCCAATAGTAATAATAATATGCATATTGTACGAGCAAGAATTGAGTACGAGGCCGTTTGAAATGGGCACCTTTTATCCGGCTACTCAATACTGCCCCTGCAGCCCAAATAGGTTAATAAACCAATTAGGCACATTTGGGAAGTCCTGACACAACATTTTGAACAGAAATGCAATGGTTCATTGGATCAGTCTAAAACGTTGCACATACACTGCTGCCATCTGGTGTCCAAAATATAAATTGCAACTGGGCTGGAATAATACATTATGGCCTTTCTCTTGCATTTCAAAGATGTAACCAAAAAAATACATTTTTTTTCTTTTTTTCTTTGTATTCTCTTTTACCAGATCTAATGTGCTATATTCTCCTACATTCCTTTCACATTTCCACAAAAGTGTTACCTTTCAAATGGTATCAAGAATATGTGTATCCTTGCATCAGGGCCTGAGTTACAGGCAGTTAGATTTGGTTGTGTCATTTTAGGTGAAAATTGAAAAAAAGGGGCGTATCCTTAAGATTAACAGTGTGATGGCCTTGAGATAGCTGTTTTTCAGTCTCTCGGTCCTAGCTTTGATGCACCTGTACTGACCTCGCCTTCTGGATGGTAGCGGGGTGAACAGACAGTGGCTCAGGTGGTTGTTGTCCTTGATGATCTTTTTGGCCTTCCTGTGACATCGGGTGCTGTAGGTGTCCTGGAGGGCAGGTAGTTTGCCCCCGGTGATGTGTTGTGCAGACCGCACCACCCTCTGGAGAACCTTGTGGTTAAGGGTGGTGCAGTTGCCATACCAGGCGGTGATACATCCCCGACATGATGCTCTCAATTGTGCATTTGTAAAAGTTTGTGAGGGTTTCAGGTGACAAGCCAAATTTCTTCAGCCTCCTGAGGTTGAAGAGGTGCTGTAACGCCTTCTTCACCACACTGTCTGTGTCGGTGGATCATTTCAGTTTGTCCGTGATGTGTACGCCGAGGAACTTAAAACTTTCCACCTTCTCCACTACTGTCCCATCGATGTATATATGGGGGTGCTCCCTTCGCTATTTCCTGAAGTCCACGATCATCGTCTGATGATTCTTGACACACAAATACAATAAAAAGAGTATCCTGTTGACAATAGACCACGCTTCGCCCTTTAGAATGCTAACTAAGACTCTAACTGTTCAGCAAAGTCAACCATTTGACCCATTATATTGTGTTCTGTTTTGACTCAAACTGATTAAATCAGTAGAACCTACTATGAGCCGAACCTTTCTCTTTGTATCAGTTCCTTTCTCCCTCACAGAACGGTGTCTGACCGTGCTTCCTGATCCACCACAGGGTGTGGGAAATGGGCCTGCCCGTCCCCTCCCTGAGCAGATCAATAAGCACCGGACACCATCCACCCGCTGTCCCCCAAATGACCAACAGGGAATGAGCCTTGGCAGCTCACGGTGTTCTACCACTGAATGACACACAGGACAAGGTAAAAACTCTCAGGCAAGTGGTGCAAATGGAACACCATGAGCTGCTTGCCAAGGCTCATTCCCTGTTGGTCATTTGGGGGACAGCGGGTGGATGGTGTCCGGTCATACACATTTCTGTGAGGGAGAAAGGAACTGGTACACAGAGGAGAAAGGTTCGTCTCATAGTAAGTTCTACTTGTGGTACCTACTTATTTATTCAATAAAGCATTCATTTTGTACATATTTACAGAGACTACAACAATAGCAAATACACTGAATGTCACATTCTAAAGACACTGAGAAACGATAACAGTGATACATAGTGTAATCACCTCTATTTTGCTTCCTTAATTGTTCATTGGTAAACCAAATTCAAAGTGGGTTATACATGAAGCTGACTTGACATCGACCTGTAGTTGTGTGCAGTAGGTTATGAGTAAGTGGACTGCACGTGAGCCAACCTAAACCCACACACATGCAGCTGTGGGAGATGGAGTCTGACCCTGTGAGTATGGGACACCAGTGGCTGGGAATGGACAGCTAATTCAGAACACAATCCCATTTGATTTCCAGCAGCTCCTAGGCTGCCTGCCCCCCTCTGCGACAAGTATCCCTCAGCCTACAGCAGGTGACAGTGAGCCAGCCGGCCACATATGGATCCTCCCTTGATTTCATCCAGTCAGCGTGTAATCTTATTATGCAAAGTCCTAATCCTCACCTATGTTTTATGCCCCAAGGGTCGCAATATTGTGATATCAAGGTTCTGGGGGGTCATGTTTTGTGATCCCTGATCTATTCTTCTGAGGAGATGTGGGACTTAAGGACTGTCCCCAGAGGCCAACCGGCAATACACAGAGAGAAAGAGAAAGGGGGAAACCTGCAGCATGGGTTTGTAAAACGAGATTGACATGAGGTCCCTTGCTAGGATTATAGACTTGATTTGTAGCAGTGGGATTTTTCCAGCAGACACGTTATTGGACGGGGGAATAAGGGGCCACCAGCGCGCTGAAATTAGATCAAGATTGGCATTCGCAGCGAGTCGGCGCGCCGGCTAAAACAGCAGCTGCCTGAAGATTTTGACTCCTTTCAGGTGAAGCCACCTCCAGTCACTTGGAAAGAGAAAGGATGGAAAGTGAGCAGGAGGATGGGAGGGGGGCAGGAGGGCAGGAAACGAAGGAGGAGAGAGGGAGAGGGGGAGGGTGTGAGTGGGACAGGAGGGCAGGGAGAGAAGGAGGAGAGAGGGAGGTTGTGAGGGGGGCAGGAGGGCAGGGAGAGAAGGAGGAGTGATGAGAGACGGAGATTGTGAGGGGGGCAGGAGGGTAGGGAGAGGAGGAGGAGAGGGGGGCAGGAGGGCAGGGAGAGGAGGAGGAGAGAGGGAGATTGTGAGGGGGATAGGAGGGCAGGGAGAGGAGGAGAGAGGGAGGTTGTGAGGGGGGCAACACCGCAGGGAGAGGAGGGGGAGGGGGGGGGGGTGATCATTTTGATGTCTGTGAGATTTAGTAGCGACGTAATGGGATTAAGTGTAACACCTTTGCTGGAGGAAAAAGCCACCTGGCGCTGTAACGAAGAGAGCAAGGCCTAATCCGTTCCCATCTGTAGGATGTCATTCATAAAGCTCCTGGTGGTTTCCGCTCTGCTTGCTTTAGTTAATGCCATCAACAGGAGCAATGTGGAGAAAAATGCAGAACTCATTACCCTGCAACAATAACAAGCCACTGAGGCGTCATCCTCCTACCCAAACTGGGTGGAGAGGTAAGTGTGTTATAGGAACAGGTTGTAATATAGCCTACACATTGGTATGAAATGTAATTTATAGAAGGTTACCTTTTTATGTAAGATGTACTAGTGCCAGTTACATTGTAGGAGGAAGTAAATCCTACTGTGTCTACTGGGCTACAGGATTGTAGTGTGGTAACAGTGAGGTGTAAAGTTAGCTAGGGTATAATGAACATTTCTAGACCAGTTAGTGATCAGCTGGGGATGCCAGGGTGGGGCTGTCATGTCACTAACAAGCTGCAGCTATGTTCATCTGCAGGTCCTGACATGTAGCAGGCAAAACCCAAGGGTTAAATGGCTTCTCTAACCAAGATGGCTGTCACTCACTCTGCCTCAGCGTACATATGGGAGTTCAGCCAGGTATTCCTACCCTCACCAGTACTCACACAATGTTACAATTCCCAAAGGGTTAGTTGGCTTCTCGTACCAATACGGCTTTCGCTCACTCTGCCCAAGCGTACATAGTGGAGTTCAACCAGGAAATTGCTTTTAAAACTCCTGTCCTCCAAATGATGGAAAGGTCTTGTTATATATTATAATTTTCTAATAATAGAATATTAGACTGTGCTCACAGCGGCTGTAAGTAGACTAAAATAATATGAAAACGTGTATCAGACACCTACATCAGAACACAACCAACAGCGCAATGACTCCTTCATACAGGTTATTTTCTAAATCTATTGTTCAACTAGAAACCAGTCATGTTTTAATCTTGTTCTCATTTGTCTATCCCTTTCAAAACACACAGACACACACAGGTCTGCAATTGCATTCAGGGCTGTTAGTGTTATTGCCAGCTGAGTTGACAGGCTGATGGGATGGGCAGTAAACCTCTGGCTCTGAAACAGGCTCAGACATAAACAAAGAGACAGTCTTAAGACTACTATAGCTGTCTCATTACATACTGACTGGCCTTACCCATCTAACTACAATACAGCTCCGGTAATTCAACTTAACAACCCAAACCAAGTACCAACTTAACTTTAGCGATTCTGATTAGTCATTAAAATCTCATTCTGAAAGAGATTGTACCGTATTATTTTTCCTCTACCTGAAGTGAAATCAATGGTTCCAACGGTGGGTTTTATATCTGTGTATTGGATGTGGCCTTCATTTAGCGGTAAAGTCAGTAGACTTCTCTCTGTCTGTCCCCTCCTGGCAGCTAGGCTAAAGCATGGAGCCAATGTCACATTGTGGAAGGCTTCTGTTTACCCTCTGATTTAAGAGGGGCTCTGTGTAAAGAGGGTTGCCCACTGAGCTCTATGGCAAACAAGAGGAGCAGCATGGTGGTTTGAGGTTCTGACAATACGTCACTCTCACACAGTCAATCTGGCCATCTAACAAGTCTCAGTGTTAACACAATGCTTCAGACAA
Source organism: Salvelinus namaycush (assembly GCF_016432855.1). Lineage (NCBI taxonomy): Eukaryota > Metazoa > Chordata > Actinopteri > Salmoniformes > Salmonidae > Salvelinus > Salvelinus namaycush. The sequence goes on from NC_052327.1 coordinate 34,466,455, forward strand.
ACTCCAAATAACAAGCAGAGCGTTTACTAGGGTCGTTCTCTCTGAGGCACTGTTGTTTGCATAGAGCTTGGTATCCTTGTCTGCATTAAGCCATGTTGAGGAGGTACTAGATAGCACAACACAAGACTTTCACTTATCTGAAAGGGGGGAATATTGTACATATTGCCAAACAATTTACTTTCCGTTTAGATGATCTGCTGGTCATCCCTAACAGTGGTCCAACAATAATGGCCACTAAAGAAATGACCAAAGTTATTCATAATTTATTTGTGCTAGAAGACAAGCGGTTCTAATATTGAGCTAACATTAATGAGCGTTCAAAAATCCTACTGTTTTACTGCATGTGATTTTCAAACTAAGTAACACCTGCAGTGTACTGTAAAGCCCACCTTTTGTCCAGCTAACACCAAGTCTCTGGGAGCGGCAATTCCATTGGTGGTAATAATAGCAGAGCACTACTACAGATCTCAGTGTGTTGGGATATAAATTAGATGAGGCGGGGGGGGGTCCTTCCTTTGTCCGTCTGAGATTAAGTCGGAGTTCCAGAGGAAAAACTAGAGAAGAAAATCCATTGAGGTTGATTAGGAGAAAGAGTGGCTTTCTCTCACTCCCCCTTTGAGTGTGAGCCTCCCTTTCAGGCGTTCTTTTCAAAGATACCTGTGAACTTGGAAGGAGATCTGTGAAAGTCTCTCCTTCGTTCTGTTCACACTTGACAGGGGTTTCAGGTTACGGCTGCCATTCACACAGAAAGACCCAGCGCCACAGGACTCCTTCTCCTCCAATATCGTGACAACAACTAGCGGAAAGAGTAGGAGGCGGCGCATACTTTTGTCTGGAATTTTTCTTAGGAGCCAAGTGATCTTATAATATTGTACGGTCCCACTTTTTTCCCGTACAGTATATACTGTGAGGTTCAAGATTACTGACACCAAAATTACTGTCTCAAAGAAATAATAAAAAATATGGACCAATATATGCTCCAAGAAATGGGGAAATTATATTAGATTTTGTTTAACAAGTAATATACTTTAAAAAAATAAAAGTTGGGGTTAAAATTATTGACACCCCCGTTTTCAATTCCTCACCTTGCGAGGATAACGGCACAGCCTTTTTCTCAAATGTTTTGAGTTAGAGAACACATTGGGAGGGATCTTGTCCATTCCTCCATGCATAATCTTTCCAGAGACTTGATATTCTTTGTCTGTGCTTATGGACTTCCCTTTTCAATTCAAACCACAGGTTCTCAATGGGTTTCAAATCCAGAGACTGAGATGGCTATTGCAAAATGTTGATTTGGTGGCCAATTAACCAAATCTTTGTGGAAGATCCCATTTCCATCGCTATTCACACAGCCTTAACACATCTCGACAAGAGGAACACCTATGTGAGAATGCTGTTCATTGACTACAGTTCAGCATTCAACACTATTGTTCCCTCCTAGCTCAATGCCCTGGGCCTGGACACTATCCTCTGCAACTGGATCCTGGACTTCCTGACGGGCAGACCACAGGCTGTGAGGATTGGCAACAACACCTCCTCCACACTGACTTAACACAGGGGCCCCCCAGGGGGGTGCAATGTGGTCTAATTGCAGACCACAATTTGGGGTGTTCCTTGATATCAGGAAACGCCCATTGACACCTGCCACTGGTCAGTTCCGTTGTTATGAGACTGATGGTTTCTCGACACAGATGATTTGTTTACATAGCAGGTTAGGATAACTAACTTGGCATGAGGTTAAGGTTAGGAAAGGAATTAGGGTTAGGCTTAGTTACAGTTGTCAACAACTGTTGTCACCGACGCGAAAGAAACGGCCATGGGCCAATGGCGAGCACCAATGGGTGTAACTTGACTTTAAGAAACGCCGATATTAGAAAACAGACCTAATTGGGGTCTGCAATTACACCCTTCTCTGGGTGTGTTCTCAGTCCTCTGCTGTACTCCCTGTTCACCCATGACTGCCTGGCTTTGCATGACACCAACTCCATTGTAGGCCTGATAACCAACAATGACGAGTCAGCCTATAGGGAGGAAGTAAGTGAACTGGCATTGTGGTGCCAGAACAAAAACCTCTCCCTCAGCGTCAGAAAAACAGAGTTAATTGTTGACTTCAGGAAGCTGAGGAGGGAACACGCACAAATCCACATCAACGGGACTACAGTAGAGTCAGCAGTTTTAAGTTCCTCTGCGTCCACATCACCAATGACTTGACATGGACCAACAACACCACCACTCTGAAGTGGTGGTATTGGTCCTCTCCAATCTGCACCATCGAGAGCGTCCTGACCATTTGCATCACGGCCTGGTACAGGAATTGCTCTGTCCACACCCGCAAAGCCCTTCAGTGGGTGGTGAAGATGGCCCAGTACATCCCCTGGGGCTGTGTTCCCACCCATCCAGAACATCTACTTTAAACAGTGCCTGAGGTAGTCCCACAGCATCATAAAGAGCCCCACACACTCCAGCCACAAGCTATTTTCTCCCTTACCGTCGGGCAGGCGGTATCGAAGCATGAAGTCTATCTAGAAGCCATCAGACTGGTGAACACTTGAACTGAACACCTGCACTGACTCTCCGCAACTTCACACATGCATTCACACACGCACATCTGCTACCAGACATTTATTTACTATTGCTAATTCTGCACAATTTAAACACTTGCCCCCCATTTCTCGATTCTCTCATACATGTGTAAATACTGGACAATAAATTGTCTTCCTGTATTATACTTATGCTAAAATGTTTATTATATTCTACTGAGACATTTACTTGATGTTCATATTCTTATATTTTATTATTTCTTGTTGTTCTTGCATTGTCAAGAAGGACAGTGTATACCATTTCGTTGGACAGTGTATACCATGTGTATCCCGTATATAAGATTCATAACACTTGGATTTTGACGTGTGTTTTGGAGTTATTGTCTTGCTGGAAGATCCACTTCAGGCTACATTTTAGCCTCCTGCTAGGGGCAACCAGGTTTTTGGCTAAAATGTCCTGTTACTTGGTAGAGTTCATGATGCCGTTGACCTTAACAAGGGACCCAGGACCAGTGGAAGAAAAATAGCTCATAACATCAGAGCTACCACCATATTTGACAGTAGGTATGGGGTTATTTTCAGCTTGTGTCTTCCCATTTCAAGACCAAACCCACCACTTGTGTGCATGGTGGGTTTGGCATCAAAATGAGAATGCATGAGCAGAAAACAGCACATATCACAATCCACAAAGAAATGGTTAATTGGCCACCAAATCAACATTTTGCAATGGCCATCTCAGACTTGAACCCCATTGAAAACCTGTGGTTTGAATTGAAGAGGACAGTCCATAAGCACAGATGAAGGATATCAAGGATCTGGAAGGATGCTGTAAGAAGGAATGGACCAAGATCCCCCCCCCCCATTGTGTTCTCCAACTCATGAAACATTTAGAAAAAGGCTCAGTGCCATCATCCTCGCAAGGTGAGGCATTGAAAGGTATTGAAAACAGGGGGGGGCAATCATTTTTGACCCCTAACTTTGAGAAAAAAAAGTATTACTTGCTAAACGAAATCTCTCTGAGCAATAGTGCTAGTATAAAATAATAAGATTTCCCAATTTTTTGGAGCATACAATATAGCTCAGTATTTGAATTATTTATTTTATACAGTCAGTTTTGCATCTTTATCAAGTGTCAATAATTTCAGACCCCACTGTAGTACCTTTACAGAGAATCATCGGAATCTACAACATTTCTAAGTCACAACAAAACAAAGCTCAAAATGCCATCATATTGATCGTTCATTCCGACTACTATTGGAAGTCATTTAAATCAATACGGAGCTGAACATACACATTTTCCAACTGTATACTAATATAGAATATTTCTCCAAACAGAGACCCAAGTTCACACCAGGTTAAAAGTGACATCCACACAAATCGCCTCTGGGATTCTAATGTCCATCACTACACCATGATGTGTTGTTGATCTTGTCTGCACTATATAGGAGACACCGAGAGAACTTAATTAAAGCTTTGACAAGCCCAATCTCTAAAAGTGATGAGATTATTCCTAATTGATGTCACAGTGGATTAGGGTTTGGACTGTTGCTGGCCCACTGGCAGGTCTAGCCCTGGTTCAGACTGTGGGATATTGGTGAAAAGCGTGGTTCGCCCCGCTCAAGCTGTTTCTGCTACAAAAGGATAGATTTTAGCGAACAGCCTAATGACTCTGTTTGAAGTATAATGAACCCATGACCCCGTCCCATTGCTGTAACCTCTCCTATCTGCCAACATGGGGGCTGAGGGACAATAAGACAGAAATGTTGGCATTCACTAGAGGGGTCTTCTGTAGTGAAGTGTGGAGGCCGTTTGTAACCGCATTGAGTCTAGAAAAAAGTAATTTATTTACATGCAAACAAAGTTAAGAGCTAACAAGTTACCGAGCCATTTGCTTTTCACAATGGAAGGGGGGTGCAAACAAAGTGCAGATTATTTTACTCAATAGGACTTCAGGGTCTACTCAATAGGACTTCAGAGTCTACTCAATAGGACTTCAGGGTCTACTCAATAGGACTTCAGGGTCTACTCAATAGGACTTCAGGGTCTACTCAATAGGACTTCAGGGTCTACTCAATAGGACTTCAGGGTCTACTCAATAGGACTTCAGAGTCTACTCAATAGGACTTCAGGGTCTACTCAATAGGACTTCAGGGTCTTCTCAATAGGACTTCAGAGTCTACTCAATAGGACTTCAGAGTCTACTCAATAGGACTTCAGGGTCTACTCAATAGGACTTCAGAGTCTACTCAATAGGACTTCAGAGTCTACTCAATAGGACTTCAGGGTCTACTCAATAGGACTTCAGGGTCTACTCAATAGGACTTCAGGGTCTACTCAATAGGACTTCAGAGTCTACTCAATAGGACTTCAGGGTCTACTCAATAGGACTTCAGGGTCTACTCAATAGGACTTCAGGGTCTACTCAATAGGACTTCAGAGTCTACTCAATAGGACTTCAGAGTCTACTCAATAGGACTTCAGGGTCTACTCAATAGGACTTCAGGGTCTTCTCAATAGGACTTCAGGGTCTACTCAATAGGACTTCAGGGTCTACTCAATAGGACTTCAGAGTCTACTCAATAGGACTTCAGGGTCTACTCAATAGGACTTCAGGGTCTTCTCAATAGGACTTCAGGGTCTACTCAATAGGACTTCAGGGTCTACTCAATAGGACTTCAGAGTCTACTCAACAGGACTTCAGGGTCTACTCAATAGGACTTCAGAGTCTACTCAATAGGACTTCAGGGTCTACCAGAGACTAAGGGCTCTATTTTCAGCTGGCGTTAAGGCATCAAAAGTTTAAAACGCATTATAGTTTGTAATTTCGTCATGTAAAAACTGCCGCACTAGCATTTTCAGGCCTAACGGCATGTTTGGCAATTTCCCTATCTTGTATCAGCTCGCTTGCACTCAGATGGGAGGGGTGGAAATATTTTAGGTGTGTCCTTAAATACATGATCCAAAGTGCTAATTTCAGGCAGCGTTGACAGCGATAGTTAAGACCAATCAAAAGCAGGTTTGAGCAGTAACACAGTTGGTTATGGCATGAATTTTGACAGCGGAAACACAGCCCATCTAGCCGTGAAGCACACTGCCCATATGAACATGGAACAAGAGTAGCCTAATGTGCTTTTGGTGCCTGTATACATCGTATTGAGGAACAAAAACACTAAATGTTTTTTCGCAATTTTGTTTTATTTGGTTAAAAACCAAGCATAGCCTTCCCTCCTCTCAATTAAGTTATTTATTTTGTCCTGCCCAATGCAATCGCGAAGTAGTCAAGACTGTCGATAAAGGGTTTGGCTCCTGAGAACGATTGGAAATTAATCTTAAAATCACCAAAGCTTTATTAAAGTTTGAGAGGAGTAAAACAGTGAGCTGACATTCCCTTTTTATCGATGCACTGTAGGCAGGCCCACATTATTTTAGCCATGCAGGTCCCTTTTGCATAAAACCCCCGATCTGATCTGTAAGGTTTCAACTATGTTCAGAAAACATAGACCTATATGGGAGCAGTATAACAGTGAGTGGACATTCTCCCTCTCTCTTTACAGTGGATTTTGTCCAGCTACTTTTAAAAGTTTGGATGTGCGTAAAACCCTCCACGGTGTTTTAATATTATATGCCCACAGGGAGAAATGATGGAGCCTGTAAGTGAAATCAAGTTGTTTTGTTCAGAACTTGCTTCAAATTATTCGCACTCTTTCTAGGCCTTATCAACAATGAATTGAATCTTGCTCATTGACAATGTTTGACATGTCCATGCTCAGCCATAATGCAATTTACAGGAGGCCTAGCCCCTAAACCAGTGTGAATGCTATTGAAGCCACAGTAAATGGGTTTAAGTTAATGTATTTAGCAAAGATAGGTATACATTTTTTATTATTTAACAAACTATAAAATGGACTAACATTGTAACTGGAGTTGATTCCAAGGCAATACATAAGACCCTAAATACACAACTTGAAGCAACCAAATATTTCGCCATGGAGCATGTTCTGATTGGCCAGTGAGGGGCCAAGCCTCTACAGTTTATTCAAAACCCAGCCCTTTCGCACCAACGGCAGCAAGTGCGTTGATAATTTTGACTATGAAAATAGCAAAGATATTTCTGACACACCCCTGAACCTATAGCGCTACCACCTGCGCTTAGATTTACCATTGTGTAAGGTCTGTTAAACTAGAGCCCTTAGATTTACCATTCTGTAAGGTCTGTTAAACTACAGCCCTTAGATTTACCATTGTGTAAGGTCTGTTAAACTAGAGCCCTTAGATTTACCATTCTGTAAGGTCGGTTAAACTACAGTCCTTAGATTTACCATTCTGTAAGGTCTGTTAAACTAGAGCCCTTAGATTTACCATTCTGTAAGGTCGGTTAAACTACAGCCCTTAGATTTACCATTCTGTAAGGTTTGTTAAACTAGAGCCCATTATATGAAGTGCGTGCATGTGAGACCCACACACCCATTATCATGACACAGTTCACTTGATTGGTTGTTAGTTTAATTTTGCACCATGATTTTATTGCATGACATTTAAAAGAGCAAAATCAAATTTCCTTTCATTGTCCAATAGACAGGTGCACAAGGTCCCATGGGGGCCCAATTAAAAAGGTTCAAATGTGGACACGTGTTCGGTGGATGTAGATTAAAAGAAAACTATGAATCTCCTTGATCTAGTTCTTCAGGATTTAGAGATGTCTGGCGAACAATGAGACAGTCAGTCAGGTTGTCGTCTTGACTTCTATGCTGAGTGAACAGGTATCACAGCACACAATGGCCTCTTCCCCTTCCGCCTCCTCTCTTCCAATGGAGAATTCCCCTCCACAGCGACAGCCATACGTGTACACCTCGTTATCTGAAAAGAGAACACAGACAATGTCAAACAGCGGAGAGAAAAGGGGCACATGGGATGAGACAGGTGGAGAAGGACTTTATGGATCTATCTACGATGACTTCAATGGCAGCAGAGAAGAGATCATGATTAAATAAGTAAGATAAAGAAGATGACCATGTCTTGACTCACCATCATCCCAAGTCATGTCATCCAGACAGACATGGGCGTCGACTGGCCAACTCTGATTCAGTTCGCTGGCTGTATTGAGACAGAAGAAACATGAAAATGTCACAAATCTATATATATATATATATATTTTTTTTTAAGTGTCACTCCACAATGATACAATAATTGACAAAAGAAAAATACAGATTTTAAAAATCACATTGATGCTCTTAGATAAATATTTGTAGGCTACTGTTGTGCCAGTGACATTCAGTGTTCAAGAGAGTGATATAGGAGATTCAAGAGTATCACAGGCAAAGCACACAAATGAAAGGCAGATGGAGGGTAGATGGGAGGATGTGAGATGTTGGACTCTGATCTCATTCAATGGTAGTTTCTTGGGGAAGACAATTGAGATCTTGCATGAATCTCTGTCTACATGGTAATGAATTTGAAGGCATTAGGCAGCCCCTCCAGGATTGTTTATATGTTTTACAGAACCAGTCAAAAGACAGAACCAGTCAAAAGTTTGGACACCTACTCATTCAAGGGTTTTTCTTTTCTTTTTACTATTTTCTACATTATAGAATAATAGTGAAGACATGAAATAAGACATAAGGAATCATGTAGTACCCCCCAAAAAAGTGTTAAACAAATCAAAATATATTTTATTTGATATTCTTCAAAGTAGCCACCCTTTGCCTTGATGACAGCTTTGCACACTCTTGGCATTCTCTCAACCAGCTTCATGAGGTAGTCACCTGGAATTCAATTAACAGGTGTGCCTTGTTAATAGTTAATTTGTGGAATTTCTTTACTTCTTAATGCATTTGAGCCAATCAGTTGTGTTGTGACAAGGTAGGGGTGGGTATTCAGAAAATAGCCCTATTTGGTAAAAGACCCAAGTAAATATTATGGCAAGAACAGCTCAAATAAGCAAAGAGAAATTACAGTCCATTACTTTGAGACATGAAGGTCAGTCAATCAGGAACATTTCAAGAACTTTGAAAGTTTATTCAAGCTCAGTGGCAAAATCCAAGCGCTATGATGAAACTGGCTCTCATGAGGACCGCCACAGGAATGGAATACCCAGAGTTACCTCTGGTACAGAGAATAAGTTCATTAGAGTTACCAGCCTCAGAAATTACAGCCCAAATAAATGCTTCAGAGTTCAAGTAAGACACATCTCAACATCAACTGGTCAGAGGTGACTGTGTGAATCAGGCCTTCATGATCGAATTGCTGCAAAGATACCACCACTAAAGGACACCAATAATAATAAGAGACTTGCTTTGCCAAGGAACACGAGCAATGGACATTAGACCGGTGGAAATCTGTCCTTTGGTCCGATGAGTCCAAATTTCAGATTTTTGGTTCTAACAGCCGTGTTTTTGTGAGACGCAGAGTGGGTGAACGGATGATCTCCGCATGTGTGGTTCCCACCGTGAAGCATGGAGGTGGTGGTGTAATGGTGCATTGCTGGTGACACTATCTGTGATTTATTTAGAATTCAAGGCACACTTAACCAGCATGGCTACCACAGCATTCTGTAGTGATACATCATCCCATCTGGTTTGCACTTAGTGGGACTATCATTTGTTTTTCAACAGGACAATGACCCAACAGACCTCCAGTCTGTGTAAGGGTTATTTGACCAAGAAGGAGAGTGATGGAGTGCTACATCAGATGACCTGGCCTCCACAATCACCTGACCTCAACCCAATTGAGATGGTTTGGGATGAGTTGGACCGCAGAGTGAAAGAAAAGCAGCCAATAAGCGCTCAGAATATGTGGGAACTCCTTCAAAACTGTTAGAAAAGCATTCCAGGTGAAGCTGGGTGAGAGAATGCCAACAGTGTGCAAAGCTGTCAAGGCAAAAGGTGGCTACTTTGAAGAATCTCAAATACATTTTGATTTGTTTAAACACTTTATTGGTTATTATATGATACCATGTGTGTTATTTCATAGTTTTGATGTCTTTACTATTATTCTACAATGTAGAAAATAGTAAAAATAAAGAGAAACCTTTGAATAAGTAGATATGTCTACATTTTTGACTGGTACTGCATATTTTCGGGAGCAAATGCTTGATTTTCCTGTGGCAATTCTGACATTTTGCATGGAAATATGCGATGTTGTCGTCCAATTTGTCGTGAAAATGCGCTGACGAGGGGAAAAGTTTGACGAGTGGCTTGATTGAACGATATGTGTTAAATGTGCGTTGATTGGTTGATAATGCTCTAATAACATATTTTTGTACTGCGGTGATGGGTCAGTTTTATGCGATAATATTGCGCTGATTTGACTTTTGTGCGTAATATGCGGAGAATTGTTGATTTAGCTAAACATTTTGCTTTCGCATAATCCTGGAGAGACTGATTAAGCTACACCGATCTTATCTAGGTTCATTGATTCATAGGTTTGGACAGTTTCCCCTCACAGCCACTATGACACAGTGGGGACACTGGTAATGGTGCATATATGAAATCTCTTAAAGCAACACTCAATATTGAGGTGATAATTCAGGAAAGGGACAGACGCAGCAGAACCACTAAGTGAAATTAGAAGTGGAAGTACGCAGAGTAGTGCGGCCATCTTTGGTGACAATTCCGACACGCTCTTAGGTAACGTTAGGCCACATACTGCTGAATATGCAAGATACAGATATACCTCCCTGCAAAGGATGGATGAACTATGTCTCAGTATGGATTGAAATTAGGGGAAGATGCTTTCAGATATTCCTTTAAAAAAGGTATCCACTTCAGCAATAAGGCCCGAGTGGGTGTGGTTTATTGGCCATATACTGCAACACATGTGTCTTAATGCTATTTAAAACTGGTTACCAACATAAATAGAGCAGTTACCAAGTATTTTTTCGTTATATCCGTGGTACAATATATTATTGTCTGATATGCACATGGCTGAAATGCTGTTTCAGCCAATCAGCATCCTGGACCCAAACGTCCTGGTTTATAATAGTGCATATAGCCTAGTCTTATCTTGTACTTCAAACTGTGTCAGACATTTGACGTTATAGGCCGCCCTATTGTTAATATAAGAACAAAGACAAACTACAGTAATAGATATTAACACTTCACTCCATTTCCAGAAGTACAGTACCTCTTCACTAGTCTTTGTGAGGAAACGGTAATTAGCACATTTTGATGCCACTCTTTAATGCTGGTCTTTAATTAGTCAGGAGACTAGCCTAAGTGGCCTACCTCACAGCTATGTATGGATATCATTGGATAGGTTTGGTGAATACATTTTCACCTGCTGTTCTCATGAGTTTTTTAAGTAGTGGTACAGTGAGAATGAGGAAAGGTGTCAGTAAATTCTCAGTAAAAGGTGTCTGTTAATTCATCCTGGTGATATACTGTACCATTTTACGGCTGAGGCTCAAATGACAGATTTGTACATTTTGATTGGTGTAACTTCTGTTGTTGTTACTGCAATCTTGTGAGACCATAATTTACCAGTGGTCAGGTGGAAATTATAGTTCTACATCTAGGTGATTCAATACATCATACAAAATAAGGCTATACATTCACTGGGACCCTTTGTCACAGTGCTTCAACAGTTAAGCTAATACTACAGGGCAAATAGATGTCCATGCCTGATCGAAGCCTCAAAATGACCTGTAAAGGAACAAAAGTAGATCAACTACACTGCACACTGTAGTCTTGATGGGACACTGTAGTCTTGCTAGTGTTGCGGGAGTCAGAGTGACCATGACTCAGCCAGTTGATGCACCCTGCCCAGAAGGCCCAGATGACAGCCAGTCACTACTGAGAGATCCCAAGGAGGCTCTGCCAGGTCCCATGAACAACTGCTATTTTTTTGAGGTGTCGGAGCACCATTTTTTATGACGTCAGCATTTCTCAAAGTTTGTATCGACAAGATGTAGACAATTGAATATCATTTTAGAAAGTGCATAAAATGCCTCAATGCTACCACTACCTAGGCATATTTTCGCAATACCTTTTTCTTATTTTAATACCCTCAAACACCAAATAAGGCCATCACTGTCAATCATGAATGATAATTCTTCACGTTTTACAGGTGAAATGTTCAAACTGCATCTACAAGTCAATAATTTGATCAATCAGTTTCATGGGAATATCCATTTAAATCTTCTTGAATTATGTAGGTCAGGGGTAGGCATAATTGAAACTCATTTTTTGCTGAATTCCTCGTGATTTTTTTGACTAAAAACTGAAATCCCCCACAAAATACACACATAATTTGTATTTATTTTTTACATTGAGGGAGAAAAAAATAATCCCTCCACCTGTTGCCGACCCCTGATGCAGGCCTACATAGCCTAACTACTGTTTTGTGAGTGAATTAGAGCAGATAGTGTTAACTAAAGCATGTATTTTGCCTCGTGGCGGGCGGTTGGAGATCTATGAAGGTCACTGGTCTCAGTGTTGGGGATGTGGAGAAACACGCCTCTCACATGCCTCTTCAGTGGGCTGCTGCAAGGTGCCCTGAAACAACCCGGGAAGACGACCACTATGTGTTTGGCGATGGGGCGGTGGAGGTGGTGCACATTAAGAATGAGATGATTTAGTATTAGTCTGGCTGCACATCGCTCCTAGACCACCCAACAGTGTGTCAGAGACCTGGAGCAGAACACATCCACCCTGCACACACTTCTCCCTCCTCCACAAAACACAATTACCATCCCTAGTAATTACCATACATGTCTGCCTAAACACAGGAAAATGCAACCCCGGTCTCAGTACCAAAATGATTTGCAACGCCGGTTGTTTATGATATAGTTTGACAGCCATGGGATTTGTTCCTAATGCTTTGAGACTATCAGCTTTTAACTATTTCTTTGTTGTAATGGTATTGAATATCACTTTGAAGAAGGAAAGGCTATACATTCTGAGTTGTAATAGACATGGGGATAGTAATGGATGAATATCCATCCCCCTTCATTTCTAATGAGCAAGAAGATAAAACATTCCACTCATGATGAAGTTCAAAAGGGCCTAGCAACAGAGTTTCATCCATCTCCCTCTGATAAACAACAGAAGGACTGACTGAGTTCCTCTGAAATCTGGATGAAACAGGCCTTTGAGCTGGCTTCAGTCGTGTTTGTTTTAATTATCAGCCCCACTTGATCACAGTGGAGAATGAGCCAGTCTTTCTGAATGGCTGGGCAACATTAAACACTATGGTGCTGTTTACTGGTAGGTACTGGAGATCTGCCTCTGATTGAACACCACAGAGATCTACAGCGGCCAGACAGATGGGAGCTGTGCGCTGCTAGTCTACTACCTAACCCTCCCTATTGGGCAGTGGTGGAAAAAGCACCCAATTGTCATACTTGAGTAAAAGATACCATAAGAGAAAATACTTGTGTAAAATACTTGCGTAAAAGTCTAAAAGTATTTGGTTCTAAATATACTTAAGTAACAAAGGTAAATGTAATTGCTAAAATATACTTAAGTATCAAAAGTATAAATAATTTCAAAATTCCTTATATTAAGCAAACCAGACAGCGACAATCTCTTTTTTTAATTTAAAGATAGCCAGGGTCACACTCCAATACTCAAGACATAATTTACAAACAAAGCATTTGTGTTTAGTGAGTGTCTACCTCTCCAGATCAGAGGCAGTAGGGATGACCAGGGATGTTCTCCTGAGTGTGTGAATTGGACCATTTTGTAAGAATGTAAGAATAACTTTTGGGTGCAGGGAAAACATATGGAGTAAAAAGTACATTATTTTCATTAGGAATGTAGTGAAGTAAAAGTTGTCAAAAATATAAATAGTAAAGTACAGATATCCCCAAAAACTACTTAAGTAGTACTTAAGTAAAAATGATTTTAAGTACTTTACACTAGAGGTCGACCGATTAATCGGAATGGCCGATTAATTGGGGCCGATTTCAAGTTTTCATAACAATCGGAAATCGGTATTTTTGGGCGCCGATTTGCCGTTTTTTTTTTTTTTTTTACACCTTTATTTAATCTTTATTTAACTTGGCAAGTTAGTTAAGAACACATTCTTATTTTCAATGACGGCCAAGGAACGAGGCAGAACGACAGATTTTTAACCCTGTCAGCTCGGGGGATCCAATCTTGCATTGATTACATTGCACTCCACGAGGAGCCTGCCTGTTAGCGAATGCAGTAAGCTAAGGTAAGTTGCTAGCTAGCATTAAACTTATCTTATAAAAAACATTCAATCAATGACTGTCATTGCTCCAACGTGTACTTAACCATAAACATCAATGCCTTTCTTAAAATCAATACACAAGTATATATTTTTAAACCTGCATATTTAGCTAAAAGAAATCCAGGTTAGCAGGCAATATTAACCAGGTGAAATTGTGTCATTTCTCTTGCGTTCATTGCACGCAGAGTCAGGGTATATGCAACAGTTTGGGCTGCCTGGCTCTTTGCGAACTAATTTGCCAGAACTTTAAGTAATTATGACAACATTGAAGGTTGTGCAATGTAACAGGAATATTTAGACTCATGGATGCCACCCGTTAGATAAAATACGGAACGGAATAAACGTTTTGTTTTCGAGGTGATAGTTTCCGGATTAGTCAAAGGTATATGGTTTAGAGAGAAATAGTCGACGCGTTATAATTCCTGTAATAACTTGCGGCTGAATTTGAAAAGGTTTCCTTCGTTATTTTACCGTTCATGTCTTCCATAGAGAATGTCTTGATCTACTTCAAATAAGGTCTGTGTTTCGTGCAGGCTTAAACCGCCTCGACGTTTTGATACCCGTGTAAATCTCACTAGGATAAGGTAACGTTGTCAACATATTTTCATAAATCCACTCTACAATTTTTTTTAACTTCGCTTATATTTAGCCAATATTGATCAGAGTTACCTTGTCCTATGGATATCTACACAGTTATAAAATTGGCACGGTGATGTAAGCCTACACGAAACACAGACCTTATTTTAAGTGAATCTAAAAAATATCCTATGGAATAAATGAAGGAACCGCTTTTCAGATTTTGCTAGGTGTCATGGGAATTATGACTCGCACTTTGGTTGTCAATTCTTACCATGCCCATTATTAAAATAGGATTTCCTGCATATAGAAATTAAAGTTTTTGTTTTCAACATTCATCACAGGTAACTTAAACTCTATTTTTATTCAAACAGTTGAGAGTATTTGTCTCCTAAGCAGACTCTTCAGTATCATTGTCACTTCAGAGCTGTGTGCGTGTGTGTATTTATGTATTATATTAAGTTAAAATAAAAGTGTTCATTGTTCATTCAGTATTGTTGCAATTGTCATTATTTCAAAAATGTGTGTGTGTGTATGATATATATTATTTTTAAATAAATCGGCCGATTAATCGGTATCGGCTTTTTTTGTCCTCCAATAATCGGTATCGGTATTGAAAAATCATAATCGGTCGACCTCTACTTTACACCTCTGCTATGCTTACAACAATCACCCTGCAACCAGCCATGAGGTACATCCAATATTCTTACAGACCGGCCAACAAAAAATGCCCAGATTTCACATTCAACAGAGAAACTCTGATTTGTCTGGGTTCTAAAAAAGGTGTGTTGGATATAAAGTATTCATGCTGGAAATAAAAATGATTGTTAAATGAAAACACAACCTTCACTTCTTTCTTACTCATTGTTAGGTCATAATGGAGATATAAATGTTAGATATTCAGAGGATGAGTGAAAAAAATCATCATTTAAAAAGCGGTTAAAAAAGGGTGTTTACGGCGGGAATCTTAGAGTTTGGTTTTTGTAAGGCAGCATACAATGGAAGACAAAGTCAATACCATCTATGAGGGCCAGAGAGGGGTTTCTTTCTATTACAGACACTCTATATGTCAATGCTATGGCTAGAACGTGTTGCCTTATAGAGTGGCACTGTGCTGTGGCTGGCTGGCTGAGTGTTTGTCCCCAAAGGCGATGAGAGCTCTCCCCTGCTAACGGTGGGCGCGCACAAACACACACACAGACACACACACACACAGGGCCTGGATGTAGAGTTGTTGAAGGTCCTAATGGAGAGCTAGCTAGGGTAACCTCTTTCCTGGGATCACGGGGGAGCATATCACTTCATGTAAAGCTAGGCCATGTGTAACAGGCCTGACCTACATTTCCCCCTTCTCTCCTCCCAGAAGCCCCTACTCTCCTCCCCTCTTCTGTCCTCCAAAGAGCATTTTATGAGGGACAGAGATGGCAGAAAACAACCATTGTCAGGAGCCCGACACAATCTCTTGCTTGTTTTATTATTGGCTGTGTGCGTGGGTGAATAGGAGGGTCTTTGCAAAACACGCTCTCTGCCCTTTCTTGTGCACCCAGATAAGTGAGAAACGATCACGTGAACAAACTTCGTAAAACAGGCCAGTTGTTTTTAATGGTCGGTACTAGAGACCATTATTGCTTCTGACTTTTAAAGTTTCAAGGAAATCTTGGAAATAGAATTTAAGTTATGCAAACTGGATTGGTTCATGCCTCATTTAGTGTGACCTTTTCAGACACAAAATTGTCCCACTAGTTATATGTGGCCTTAGTGACTTCACACAGCGTCACTGTTTATCACTAAATATTAAGCAAGGGATGGTCCCAAGGGGAAAGGCTATGGAATTTAATTGAGCATGAACCAACCAGTAAGAATAAATAAAACCATAAAATTCCAAACGTGCAATGAAATGAAAAATCATGTTTCAAGTTCAAACGAATCACAGGAGAGCTATTAAAAAAGAATGAGAGGGATGAGATGGTGACTGAAAGAAGAGCATCAGAGAGTGGAAGTACAATATGCTAGTGTAGATGTAATGTACATTATGGGAGCGTGAATGTTTCTTAACGGAGCCGGATTGTAGTGTTCCTCTGAGACTCCTCTGAACTGTGGAAGGAGGACGACTTACCACGCAACTGCAGATCGTAGGCTCTCTTGGTCTCCTGGTTGCTCAGGACCTTCCAAGCCTGATCAACCTCAATGAACCTGTGTAAGTGCTCCTCTGCCTCAGTCACAGTCACATCTGGGCCCTGCTTGTCGGGGTGATACTGTCAGCCAGTACAGAGGACAGGAGAAACACAGGTTAAAGACAGCCACAATGACAAGACTGACAACAGCCATCACAACAGAAACAATGACCAAAATAACAGCAGCCATTAATCCCTTGAACCAGTACTTTGTTTGAGATGGTAGAGGGGAGAGGGAGGTGTGGGAGGGGAGAGGGAGGGGAGAGGTGTGGGGATGGCTCAGACACACTAGACAGAAGCTAGGTTAATTAGACCATAGAAGTCAGTGACAATCTGCCAGTGAAAAAAAAGCCTGTCAGAACCTGCACTGTCAGCTTTTTCTGGGTAATTTGCTGATGGACCAATGCTCTTCTTCTGGACAATTTACCAGAGGAGGCGGAGTACAGTATTGCAAACACAACTAGATTGAGACATCAGAGGACAGAACCGTTAGCCCAGACAGCTTTGGGCAGAGAGCTGGAGAAGAGCATTGGCCATCCCACGACACCTCTGGCCAAATACAGTAGCGATACCACCCATGCTCTCTTTTGCGTTTTATTGTTGTTTTGTTAGGGGAGAGGGGCTATAGCAATATCCACATTATGTCATCCGTTGATTAATATCAATATTGAAGGATCCCCTCATGTAATGCTCACACTGGCCCTGAGGTATGTCCCTGTTCTCTAGTGGATACTGACGGCCCTGTCTGTGTTTCCCTGCATATGGAACAGCCCTAATTTCCTCCTGCAGGTCTATGCAGTCCAGGCTTCAGCCACCGATTAGTGATGGTCGCAGGGAGGGAGGTGGTGGTGGTGGAGGAGGGGCTTTTGGAAAACTTAGATCTATCCAAGCAGCATTCACATGAATGGTGATGATAATCTGGCACTGGCAAGCAGACCATTGCGTGTGTGTGTGTTCTTGTATGGTCACTGTAGTTCAGAAACAGAACCTCTTCAAAAACAGGTAATGATACTGAACTACAATGACCAATGGTCTCAGCTAGGCAAATTCATGTCCACCGCAAATATACTTTACATTTTAAGTAACTGGAAGACTGGCAAACTTTTTTTTTTTTTTTTTTTTTTTTTTTTTTAAATACATACAGAATGTATGCCTCCACATACAATTTAAGAAAGATCATCAAGGATAACACAATAAAGCTTAACAGTTTATTTTCATTGTGGTCCTTTTGGAGGGGGAAGATGGGAATGCAGCAAGGTTAGGAACTGCAGTGGCAACACACAATGACAGACAAAATTGTTGTTTGTTTCATAAAATTATCTAATTAGTACAGTTCAATTTATTATTAAACAACAATTGATAGGTACATCTCCCTTGTCTCACATACATACCCCTAACATATAAAACAAGTCAATCCCTAATATATACAAGACAATCACAATATGAGAGACAATCGGCAGACCACATGCTATCCCGGGTATTTTCTTCTCAGCCACGTACTGTACTATAATCTTATGACTCACTTGAAACATGCAACTATTTAGCAATTTTTTCATTGAGAATTTGAAACGACCCATTGAAGGTATACATTTCAAATTCCTTGGAAGACTATTACAAAGAAATGGCAGCTGAGTACGAAAAAAGTTATTTTCCCATTCCACTATTACATCTAAAAGGAACAACATCAGTTTCACTCTTTCTAGTGGAATAGTTCTGGTTATCCCGGACCGAGTTAAAGTAGTTATATAAGTACCTGGGGACCATACTGTGGACAATCTGATATACCAGACACAATTTAATCTGAGAGACTCTCTCCTTCACTTTGAGCCATCTAAGGCTTTCAAAGCAGGAATGGTCAAGATGAGTATGTCCTGGAAGTTTAAGAATAATCCTGACAAATTTGTTCTGAGATGTCTGCAATTTATTTTTAATTATCTTGGGGGCACTATTGTACCAGGAAGAGCACCCATAGTCAAAGTGGCACTGAACAAGAGCCCTTACCAATGCCACCATTGCATTCTTATCCAGATATTTGGAGGTTCTTGCCAGAAACCACATTTTACGGTTCACTTTGGATATAACCATCTGACAGGGGAGAGCATGGCACAAAAAGTTATCTAGCACACATCCAAGATAATTAACAGACTTTTGCTGTGACTACTAAGTCACCTACTACCACCTTAAAATCCAGGGATTTCCTCAGTTTCACTTTGGACACGAGCAACATGGACTGTTTTTCCAAGGTGAAGTGACAGCTTGTCGTCATATAACCGTTTACTGACATTCAGAAGTTCAGCACTGAGGGCCTCCTCAACCACAGTTTTGTTTTGTAAGAAACCAACTGTGCAGAATCATCTGCATAAAGGAAAAGGTCACATGTACAGGCAGATTTTAGATCATTTATATACAACAGAAAGAAAAGTGGACCCAGCACACTCCCTTGGGGTACCCTGCATTTCAAGATTTTGGGTTTAGACAGGGTCCCATCCACACCCACCATGTGTTTTCTTTTACGGCTAAGTTGTTAAAGCCCATGGCTCTTAGTTTGATTAACAGAATCTCATGATCCACTGTACCAAACACCTTTTGGAGATCTAACATAAGCATACAACAACATTTCCCTCCATCTACTTCCTTCCTGGTGTGGTCAGTTAGATATAGTAGGCAAGTGTTGGTGGAATGAGATTTACTAAAGCCAGATTGGAGCTCGTATAGTATGTTATGTAAGGAAATAGAACTGTCAATCTGCTCGTATAGTATGTTATGTAAGGAAATAGAACTGTCAATCTGCTCGTATAGTATGTTATGTAAGGAAATAGAACTGTCAATCTGCTCGTATAGTATGTTATGTAAGGAAATAGAACTGTCAATCTGCTCGTATAGTATGTTATGTAAGGAAATAGAACTGTCAATCTGCTCGTATAGTATGTTATGTAAGGAAATAGAACTGTCAATCTGCTCGCACAATCTTTTCCATGACCTTCGATAAAATACACAGGACTGAAACAGGCCAATAGTTTCCATGATCTAACTCAGTCCCTTTTATTTATATATATATATATCTATATAACCATTGTGAGTTTTAGTTCACTGGGGGGGGGGGACGGGGACGGACTAGTTCAAAAGACAGATTTACATTGTGAGTTTTAGTTCACTGGGGGGGGGGACGGGGACGGACTAGTTCAAAAGACAGATTTACATTGTGAGTTTTAGTTCACTGGGGGGGGGGGGGACGGGGACGGACTAGTTCAAAAGACAGATTTACATTGTGAGTTTTAGTTCACTGGGGGGGGGGGGACGGGGACGGACTAGTTCAAAAGACAGATTTACATTGTGAGTTTTAGTTCACTGGGGGGGGGGGACGGGGACGGACTAGTTCAAAAGACAGATTTACATTGTGAGTTTTAGTTCACTGGGGGGGGGGGGGGGGACGGACTAGTTCAAAAGACAGATTTACATTGTGAGTTTTAGTTCACTGGGGGGGGGGACGGGGACGGACTAGTTCAAAAGACAGATTTACATTGTGAGTTTTAGTTCACTGGGGGGGGGGACGGGGACGGACTAGTTCAAAAGACAGATTTACATTGTGAGTTTTAGTTCACTGGGGACGGGGACGGGGACGGACTAGTTCAAAAGACAGATTTACATTGTGAGTTTTAGTTCACTGGGGGGGGGGGGGGGGGGGGGGGGGACTAGTTCAAAAGACAGATTTACATTGTGAGTTTTAGTTCACTGGGGGGGGGGACGGGGACGGACTAGTTCAAAAGACAGATTTACATTGTGAGTTTTAGTTCACTGGGGGGGGGGACGGGGACGGACTAGTTCAAAAGACAGATTTACATTGTGAGTTTTAGTTCACTGGGGGGGGGACGGGGACGGACTAGTTCAAAAGACAGATTTACATTGTGAGTTTTAGTTCACTGGGGGGGGGGACGGGGACGGACTAGTTCAAAAGACAGATTTACATTGTGAGTTACGCAGGAGGTGATAATTACTGCAGCATTCCGTAGAAATCTGGCAGGAATGTTGTCAAGGCCAGATGTTTTGGAATGGTCACGTTCTTTCAGCTTCTTTAGTAGAGTTGACTCAGTCTGCCAAACATGTAACCTTTCCTCCAATGTCCAAGCTAAGATTTTGAACTTTGGTCTTTAATCTGTAACTGTAACGTAACAACCTTGTGCTGGGGACAATAAATGGCCACTCTAAAATGTGCAGTTTTGTCACACAACACAATGCCACAGATGTCTCAAGTTGAGGGAGCTTGCAATTAGCATGCTGACTGCAGGAATGTCCACCAGAGTGGTTACCAGAGAATATAATGATGTTTGGCTGGGCGAAATATTGAATTAATTTCAAATGCCTGTTTTGACGTTGTGTTATTTTCCGTTTTTTTTATGAGCGTTTATGTCCGCTTGTTCTCGTGTTGTATTTTTGGTCTTGTCTCCTTCGCTCCTCTGTGCTGTGTGCGCCTTCCCATTTACACCAGAGATCTGTAAATAATGACGAGATGCACGTCTCCGCCCTAACAATGGGAGTTGGGAAGGCAGGCGACAAGCTGAGGTCCAAAATAAGCACATAGAAACACATTGGCCTTATTTTGGACAGATCTTAGCGAGAGTGAAACTTCGTTTCGCCTCTTCCTCTATCGTTTACACAGACCAGGCCCCTCCCCACCTCTCACTCCAACAAAGTTGAGAAATCCTTCTCTCTGACAAGCAGTTTCAACTCGCCATTTGCATTTGCGGTTTGGTCGAACAGAAAATCGGTCATATGGACACAAACACATTGAGACATTATCTTACGGTTATAAAGAAGATGTTACCTTTTCATGTCTCAACTACTCAAATTGCACGCAGAGCAGACAGTACTAAAACGAGTATCAGTGAAGTTTGATTCTGGAAAATGAATGCTCAGTGTCATGTTCAGCATCGGGGTACTACGTACCGCTAGCAGCATTTTAGCCAAAGACTGTTATACTAGCTGTCTAGTCTGTGTTTTATAAAATGTGCAATAAGTATAAAACAATTATATACGGAATTGGCAACTCGTTCTCATTCTGAGAAATAAGTTAGGCCACTTCATTTGAACTAAGTGGACAGGCTAACATGCTTTTCAAACAGTTGACAGAAGGGTGTGCTCATAACAATTCAACTGTTCTACCTTGTTAGCTAGCAAACACATCCAAGTTGGCTAAACTTGAAATATAAAGATTAGCTGACTAATCACTAGCACGTAGGCTTGAGAGATTGTTGATGAGACCTGTGTTCCTTTTCTATATTTTAATGCTTGCTACAAGAAGTCATTATTAGTGAATGTGCATTATGCATGGTTCTAGTTAAATTTGTAACTAAAAAAGGGCACTTTCATAGACAGACTTGAAAGACAGATGAGTGATTATTGCAACAAAACAAAAAAAGCAGGTTAAATTATTTTCATGAAATAACTAAATTATTAGTGGGTCTTATGGTTGTGGAAGGCTTATATTTAGCCTAGGTGTAACTTCATAAGCCCTGATTTCATTAGATTATTGCTGACTGTTTGAAATGCAGTGTATTTGACCTTAAATTGTACAACGCTTATTTACAGAAAACAAACATTTAGACATTGTGAATCGCCCATAACTTGAAAAAAAATGAAGATATGATTTTTAGGCTATATCGCCCAGCCCTAATGTTATGTTCATTAATTTCTCTACCATAAGCCGCCTCAGATGCCACTTTAGAGAATTTGGCAGTACGTCTACTGCCCTCACAACTGCAGACCACGTGTAACCACGCCAGCCCAGGACCTCCACATCTGGCTTCTTCACCTGCAGGATCGTCTGAAACCAGCCACTCGGACAGTTGATGAAAATGTGGGTTTGCACAAGCGAAGAATTTCTGCACAAACTGTCAGAAACCGTCTCAGGAATCTGCGTGCTCGTTGTCCTCACCAAGAACTTGACCTGACTGCAGTTCTGCGTCGTCACCGAATTCAGTGGGCAAATGCTCACCTTCGATGGCCACTGGCATGCTGGAGGTGTGCCCCATGGTGGTGGTGGGGTTATGGTATGGGCAGGCATAAGCTACAGACAATGAACACAATTGCATTTTAAAATCGATGGCAATTTGAATGCACAGAGATATCGTGACGAGATCCTGAGGCCCATTGTCATGCCATTCATCTGCCACAATCACCTCATGTTTCAACATGATAATGCACAGCCCCATGTCGCAAAGATCTGTACACAATTCCTGGAAGCTGAAAATGTCGCAGTTCATCCATGGCCTACACACTCAGACATGTCACCCATTGAGCATGTTTGGGATGCTTTGGTCGACAGCTTGTTCCAGTTCACGCCAATATCCAACAACTTCGCACAGCCATTGAGGCAACATTCCACAGGCCACAATCAAGGAGATGTGTCACGCTGCATGAGGCAAATAAATGGTGGTCACACCAGATACTGACTGGTTTTCTGATCCATACCCCTAACTTTATTTTAAGGAATCTGTGACCACCAGATGCATATATGTATTCTAGGTCATGTGAAAATCCATAGATTAGGGCCTCATTTATTTATTTAAATTGACAGATTTCCTTATACAAAATGTAACTCTGTAAAATCATTGAAATTGTTGCATTTATATTTTTGTTCAGTGTACAATCACAACTCACTACCTAAAACACACACCCTTGGAGTCAAACCACGACATTTCCTTACAACACATTGAGGCATTATCAAATATTACACTACACAGTGTTGTTTTCACTTTGTAAAAGGACAATCTGAATAGGATGAGAAAAAAAGCAACTTTACAACAAGCCAAAAATGTACTTCCTGATTGAATCATTAACAGCAATTTGCACTGAATTCTGAAGCAGAATTTTGTTTTATGACTGAGGGGACAGCATTCACACATCTCTCAAGACACCTGGAGCACAGGGCCAGCCACTCTTAAACACCTTCCGACTAACGAGATGGACAAGCCAGCACAGGTGTAACACATATTGACTAACATGGTGATACACAACTAAAATGTGTCGCCTCCTCCAATATAAACATTGTAAATGTATATATCCCCTACATACTAACATGCTATACGTGCTAAAAGTCCAACCTCAAAACATAAATGGGAAAAACTAAACCTGTGACACCTTCCCCCTTAAGACAACAAATATATCCTATATTTTTGTTCTCACCAACAGAAAACAACACCTTTCTTATTTAGCTTTTATTTTATCATTTGTTTTGGGGCCCCCGGGGGGGGACATAGTTGCCTAAAACTCAGAAGTTTTGAAAAACTCATGTATGTTTCTGTAACTCTTGTCCCCTTGGAACGAGCCCAAACAAAAACATCTCCAAAATGGAAAAACATACATCAAAATAAAATATGTGCCAGGGCTACACACAGGCTAAACATAAAACATATTAAGTGCCCACACTTGAAAAGACAAATCAGCAACCAAGATGTCCTTACCACTAGAGGTCGACCAATTCATCGGAATGGCCGATTAATTAGGGCCGATTTCAAGTTTTCAAGTTTTCATCGGAAATTGGTAATTTTGGACACCGATTTTGCAAAGTTTTTATTTTTTTACACCTTTATTTAACTAGGCAAGTCAGGTAACCTCTCTTGGGTACGTGAGACGTTAGCGTCCCACCTCTTCAACAGCCAGTGAAACTGCTGGGCGCCAAATTCAAATACAGAAATAATCATTATAAAAATTCAGAAAACAAAACATATTTTACATAGGTTTAAAGTTTAACTTCTTGTGAATACAACCACGGTGTCAGATTTAAAAAAGGCTTTATGGCGAAAGCATACCTTACGATTATTTGAGAACATACCCCACTAGACAAATCATTACAAACAGTAACCAGCCAAGTAGAACAGTTACACAAGTCAGAAATAGAGATAAAATTAATCCCTTACCTTTGATGATCTTCATATGGTTGCACTCAGCAGACATTCATTTACTCAATAAATGTTCCTTTTGTTCGATAAAGTCTCTTTATATCCAAAAACCTCCGTTTTGTTCGCGCGTTTTCTTCAGTAATCCACAGGCTCAAACGCAGTCAAAACAGGAAGACAAAAAAATCCAAATTGTATCCGTAAAGTTCATAGACACATGTCAAACGATGTTTATATTCAAACCACAGGTTGTTTTAAGCCTAAATGATCGATAATATTTCAACCGGACAATAACGTCGTCAATTTAAAAGGTAAACAAGAAACGCACTCTCTCGGTCTCACGCATGAAAAAGCTCTGTGACACTTTAGGGTCCACTTATTCAGACTGCTCTTACTTCCTCATTTTTCAGAATACAAGCCTGAAACAATTTCTAAAGACTGTTGACATCTAGTGGAAGGCATAGAAACTGCAATTTGAGTCCTAAGTCAGTGGATACTGTAATGGCATTGAACAGAAAACTACAAAACCAACAAAAAAAAACTACTTCCGGAATGGATTTTTCTCAGGTTTTCGCCTGCCAAATCAGTTCTGTTATACTCACAGACACTATTTTAACAGTTTTGGAAACTTTAGTGTTTTATATCCAAATCTACCAGTTATATGCATATCATATCTTCTGGGCCCGAGAAGCAGGCAGTTTAATTTGGGCATGCATTTCATCCAAAATTCCGAATGCTGCCCCCTACCGTAGAGAAGTTAAAAACACATTCTTATTTTCAATGACGGCCTAGGAACGGTGGGTTAATTGCCTTGTTCAGGGGCAGAACGACAGATTTTTACCTTGTCAGCTCAGGGATTCAATCTTCCAACCTTACGGTTAACTAGTCCAACGCTCTAACCACCTGCCTCACGAGGAGCCCGCCTGTTACACGAATGCAGTAAGAAGCCAAGGTAAGTTGCTAGCTAGCATTAAACTTATCTTATAAAAAACAATCAATCATAATCACTTTAACTACACATGGTTGATGATATTACTAGTTTATCTAGCGTGTCCTGCGTTGCATAGAATCGATGCAGTGCGCATTCGCGAAAAAGGACTGTCGTTGCTCCAACGTGTACCTAACCATAAACATCAAAGCCTTTCTTAAAATCAATACACAGAAGTATATATTTTTAAACCAGCATATTTAGCTAAAAGAAATCCAGGTTAGCGGGCAATATTAATCATGTGAAATTGTGTCACTTCTCTTGCGTTCATTGCACGCAGAGTCAGGGTATATGCAACAGTTTGGGCCGCCTGGCTCGTTGCGAACTAATTTGCCAGAATTATGACATAACATTGAAGGTTGTGCAATGTAACAGGAATATTTAGACTTATGGATGCCACCCGTTAGATAAAATACAGAACGGTTCCGTATTTCACTGAAAGAATAAACATTTTGTTTTCGATATGATAGTTTCCGGATTCGACCATATTAATGACCTAAGGCTCGTATTTCTGTGTGTTATTATGTTATAATTAAGTCTATGATTTGATAGAGCAGTCTGACTGAGCGATGGTAGGCACCAGCAGGCTCGTAAGCATTCATTCAAACAGCACTTTCGTGCGTTTTGCCAGCAGCTCTTCGTTGTGCTTCTAACATTGCGCTGTTTATGACTTCAAGCCTATCAACTCCCGAGATTAGGCTGGTGTAACCGATGTGAAATGGCTAGCTAGTTAGCAGGGTGCGCATAAATAGCGTTTCAAACGTCACTCGCTCTGAGACTTGGAGTAGTTGTTCCCCTTGCTCTGCATGGGTAACGCTGCTTCGAGGGTGGCTGTTGTCGATGTGTTCCTGGTTCGAGCCCAGGTAGCGGCGAGGAGAGGGATGGAAGCTATACTGTTACACTGGCAATACTAAAGTACCTATAAGAACATCCAATAGTCAAAGGTATATGAAATACAAATCGGATAGAGAGAAATAGTCCTATAATTCCTATAATAACTACAACCTAAAACTTCTTACCTGGGAATATTGAAGACTCATGTTAAAAGGAACCACCAGCTTTCATATGTTCTCATGTTCTGAGCAAGGAACTTAAACTTTAGCTTTCTTACATGGCACATACTGCACTTTTACTTTCTTCTCCAACACTTTGTTTTTGCATTATTTAAACCAAATTGAACATGTTTCATTATTTATTTGAGGCTAAATTGATTTTATTGATGTATTATATTAAGTTAAATAAGTGTTCATTCAGTATTGTTGTAATTGTCATTATTACAGCAACAAAAAAATATTAAAATCAGCCGACTAATCGGTATCGGCTTTTTTGGGTCCTCCAATAAATCGGTATCGGCGTTGAAAAATCATAATCGGCCGACCTCTAAACTCAGCAATAAGAGGGGAGAGGGAAACATATTTACTGTTGCACAATCAGCTGCTTCCTAGACATCGAAGTGTTAACTGTAGGGACCCTCTCTTCCTTCAGCGGTCCTACAAACTCGCTTTTCAAAGGAGAGGTCAAGGGAAATCAGGATCACCCATAAACGTCTCAGACAGATCGACCATGGTGGGATTGCTGACATCCTCAACACTAGACTTGCTCCCTTTTTTTACACATAGCACGTGTAACGGCACGACCTTCCCTCCAGCCAAATTGTTTCCCGAAAAAATAAATGAGACCACCTTCACCGGTAGGCTAAGCTTCACTGCAACGGAACCAGAAATAAGATCAAACTCGAGTTCCACATTATACAAAGGAACTTCCATGCAACACATCTCCACGCCTAGTACTAACCTACTGTAACCAGTTGCTGAAGTGTCAGACAAAGACAAAATACCCTACAAAATGAAGGGCTGCCCCAGGCTTGCTGTATCTTCACCGGCTGCTTAACAGCACCGGCACTAGGCAGACACACAAACCCATCTGAAACAAAGGGTTCATACACATCTGATCCAAAATCTTGTTTAGGAGATGCATCAGTCCCAACCAGAGACTTGGGCTGAAGTGCTCCCTCAAGAAGAAACGGCTATTTCTCTCTCAACTCAGAGACAACGTGTACTTTCTCACGGCAGTAACGGCAAAATGGCGGATACAAAAAAAAAAAATTAGTCCGCCAATCTTTATCTTTGGGCACTGTAGAAAAAGACTGAAATCTGCAGTAGGTGAATTCTCTGGATTGCTTTTTGTGTAGGTTTAACTACTGGGTGCTTTGTTTGTGATGGTAGTTTTGTGTGTAAACACAAACTCATCTGCAAGAACTGCAGCTTTCTCAAGAGAGATCCTTGTGCTCAAATGTAGGTAGCAACCCTTTTGTGAAGGCAATTTTTTAACTGCTGGAGAATTATGAGTGTCTAAGTCCTCAAGGTCCTTGACCTCCTGAGAACCACACCACCGATCAAAAAGACATGCTTGTTCCCTTGCGAACTCAACATGATTTTGCGATTCTGTCTTTCGTAATTTACGGAAATGTTGTCTGTATACCTCTGGGATCAACTGGTAAGCCCGAAGGATAGCAGCTTCAACAGTGTCATAATCTGAACTCTGATCAAGAGATAAAGCAGTGTACACTGAAAAAAACAAGAACACTTTGGAGGAGCAGTGACCAACTACCGATTGACTCAGACTACCGCTTTTGGATCGCCAGATGCCACCTTGATGTCATAATGGTTTGCAATGATGAGCAGATTCACCTTCGTACATGTGTCTAGCATCTCCCATGTAAGGTTTTCCACAAATGCTTCCAAATTAAAGTCCATGGCTTTCTTTAAATTTTTTGTGTGTGTTTATGTATGTTTTTTTTTTTTTATTATTATTATTATTATTTTTTTTTTATTATTATTTTTTTTTTTATTATTTTTTTTTTTTTTATTATTATTATTTTTTTTTTATTGGGGTGTTTATGTGTGTTTATGAAACTTTCAAAATTACTCCACCAATCTTATAACCGCTCAGGGTGGATGTCAGTGACAGAAACTCCACCACAAATGTGTCTTTTGAACACTCCAATATGTGGGTAGAGCAAAGCTTCAGAGTAGGTGATTAGAGCAACTACCATACTCATGGGAAAATATATCCTGGATGCGCGCCCATTTTGTTAAGTTCCCCTGCAAGACAACCAAACAAAATGTTGCTGAAACATAAGGAGGAATTCACAAAGAGTCACTGACAAAACAAAATGTGGGGTTTTAGGAGGGGTTCTGAAAGACACTCATGGGGCTGTCCACTGACAGTTGACTAGCAACAACAACTAGGACCTAAAAGACACCGACCATGAGTGCCACTAAATTTGCCCACTAAGAGGCAAACAAAAGAAAAACCCACACCAAACTTAAGACAGGAAGCAAACAAAAAAGTTGAGCAAAACAAAAAAACAGGGAAGATCAGATAAAGGAATGTTTATCTAGAAATCAAATAGGGAGAGTCAACTAAAGGTGTTAACCCTCCACATCTCTCAAGACAACTGGAGCACTGGGCCAGCCACTCGTAAATGTCACCTGGGCCAGCACAGGTGTAACACATACTGACTAACGAGGTGACACCAAATCGGTGCGCCCTACGTGCTAATGTGCTATACGTGCTAATAGTCCAACCTCAAAACATAAATGGAAAAAAACAAAACCTGTAACACCAGTGCCAACCTCTTTATCTTCTAGCCTATTTAAAAGTATTGTTCAGCAATGGAAGTGTTACAGTTTAAAAAGGACAAAGACTCAACAGAAGGCTGAGAGGGGAAGCTCATATTCTAAAACATTCAGAGCGGTCACGCAATGCAAATGACCAGTCTATATACGTGACCAGGCGCCTGTGCTCAAGAAATGGGTCTGGATTTCTGATGGATGGGGTAAGGAACTGATTCAGTCAACATTCTGACCGAAAAATATTTTTCTCTTTCTAAAGAACATTACAAAATACTTCTCACACCATTGAACCAGCTTTGTGGCTCTCTCAAATCCTGAAGGAAATCAAAGCAAACCTAGAGAAGCTGCTTGTTTCCACAATGGTGATATAGTCCCAGAGGGTGTGCATGTCCAACTCCCCTTTGTGATCTGATTGTGACAGTGCTCTGCGCTGGAAGCTTACAGGTGTGAAGTATCTGGCTGTGGAACTAACATGCTGACCACACCGGTCACATCGCATGCACAAGCGTTGCAAAATAAATTTACACATACATGTTATTCAAATCATTGTACCCACACTGCATGCGAGCGTCTGCGTTGCCAGGCGCTAAAATAGAAGTTGATTCTATTTGTGGTGCAGAACACGCTGCAAGTCCTGCCTCTCCAATCTCCTCATTGGCTTTTAGAAGCATATACCCACGTGCCATCTCATTGGTTATACCCACGTGGGTGATTGAAAGATGAACTGAGGTCAGTTATGGTAATACACCTTATTATTAAAGTTAGTTGCCAATCACCATATAAAGTCCAAAGAAGAAGCCTGGAAGGCACCTTGTGCATTTCAGGTAAAATAACAACTCAATGTGTATATCCCAGGATAAATTAGCTAGTAACAACAAGCTAGCTATCTAAATAGGATAAATTAGCTAGCAACTGCAAGCGAGCTAAATTTCCATATGTTTAATGCTTTTCGACCTGTCCCCAAATTAATATAATTGGTTCAGAGTTTGTTTTGATATTTCAACCTGTGTGTCGTGATCGCGTTTGGTATGGGGGGGACAAAATCCGGTTTGGGCGTGGTGTAAGGCTTGAAAATAGCCTACACCTACACCTCCATCTCCAGACCCACTAGTCCATGCTGCTACAGTAGTTCTCACAAGTTTCTGGTTAAAACGAAACTTATACATTGAAGAGACTGTTTTAACTCACTATAGCCTTGTGATTGACTATTTGCTAATGACATTTGAGAGAATTTGAAGCTCAGAAGTAAACACATTTTCATCTACTGTAAAAATTCCAGCCAGACAGTATTTTGACATTTTACAGCAGAGAAACCTATTTGCTGTAATTCCTCCCCCCACTTCTGAGTCCCCATGCAGCTCAGGGTTTTTTCATAAATACATAACACAATGAAAAGCCCCAGCTCTTATAAAATGGCCCACCCTCCGTTCCTGTGGAGTTACGTACTTTAATTGATGTCTCTTTGCACGCATTGTAAAATATTCATTTACTGGGGCTAATGGAGCTTAGAGAGGCAGGAACACAATATAAAGCACTGGCAATTTGGAGCACTAGGCACTTCTTACCATGAATCATCTCTCTCTCTCTCTCCCTCTCTGTGCTGTATCAGACTTGTCTGTTTCTACCACGAGGCTGAGGCGTGTGCTGTGCAGGCATTCAGAAGATGGGAGAGCAGATGAGGTGGTGGCAGAGCAAAAGGCCACCCTCATCACACTACTGCCCCCTAATGTCTGAGGGAGGCACGGGCATTACTGAGGGGGGAAGGGGAATGCCAACAGCAAAGTCTAGGATGTTTTGTTCAAAGTAACATTAGATTAATCAAATATTTTTAAAGAAATGTTGACATTGATGGTAGCTTGAGGTTTGTGTGTTTTTACAATTGGTAAGCATAGAGCCTATGGTTTACGTGAAATCCTACAGCACCTTGAATCCAGAAAGTCTGACAAAATAATACACAGTAATCAGTTAATGGTGATATCTGTGGCCTAGGCCTATATCCTACTTACCGTGTGCTAATAAACATTCCTAATTACCAGAACTACCATACTCTTGCTCAAAGCCCTGTGTTTATAGAACAGTGCAGCTATTTTCAGACAAAAACATTTTCAGATAAAAAAACATTACTCTGAAAATCAACACCAAAATAGTTTTTGGGTTATAGCTTATTGATTAGAGTATGATTGATTTGACAGTTTCTAGGTGAATTCTGTAATTAAAATGGGTTTTGGATTATACAAATCCATTTTGTGTTGTACTGTCATGGATTAAAAGAAATGTACAGATTAATATCAAAGGGCAAGATGCAGTTAATACTTCATCATACAGTCATCAATCACATCGACAATCTAAGCTTGCATGAGAAGTAGACTAACCTTGCCCGACACCTAGAAGACTTATCTTGAAGACACTCCCAGAACTCATGCCGATGCTGGAGCGCAGTGGATTAATGTAGTCTTGATTTGCACACATGGCCAGAAATAAACACCCAGTCGGTAATATGTGTGTGATAGAGAGGGTGTGTTTATATTCATAAAATGTATTACTTTCTAGAAATACAAGCTAGGTGCTAACGGACCAACAGTAACATTATGTCAATATACTTTCTCACTCCGCCTCTCACTCTATTATTGGGACCTCTTTTGACATGGTTCATCAAGATGCAAATAAACCTAACAGCAGTTTATTCATCAGTACAATTGAAAAAATATGACACAGGAGACCGCCAGAGTTTACACATACCATTAAGGCCAGTCTTTGGTACTTCTGTTTGAGGTCTTGTAGCCCATCCGATGGACTGGATTCAAGGATAGAATACCAGTCTTTCTGGGATCTACGTTCACTTGTCATGTTGAGAAATCAATCATCTTTTGATTAAATTTGTGAGCCAAGCAAGGTAGTTTCATTACCAGAATAGGTGCGATCTAACCGTTTCGTCGCCTATGAATGACAGCTAGCCACAAGGCTAACAACAACAATGTCCACGTGATCTTTGCAGGCTAACCAGTCAGCAAACATTATCGTTATAAACATGCCATCAAAATATTATTTTGTTAAACTGCATTATATATCGTAATTCCAAAAGGGTTCAACCACAAGCTGAAACCAGCACATTACACAAATGTCTGGCACTTTGCTTTTCCAGCCGCGTGCCTGTGTCACGTGATGCCCCTGTGTAAGCATGTGCATCAGTTTTTACAGCCCCCGCGGAAACATGTCCTATAGAGCTTGAGAGATAAAATATGATGTGCTATATTATAAATATAGATCCTATTGTCATCAACGAATTGTGCATAAAAGTTCAATATCTGTACAAGTACTAATTATCATCCGTTTCAGCCATTGAGGCAGTAATTGAACGGGATATTAAATTTTTCTACACGAAGTAAATATTGCAATACAGACATAAGAACGCGGATGAGAGGATCTCCATGGAAACTAACGTAAGCTAAATGCAGGGCATGCACTAAGCACATCTGGGATAAGAAACGTCCAGCACGTTACCATCTTACAAGTCAATTATGTTTTAAAACATTTTGAAAACCAATAATTACTTTGGATGCAAGTTAATGCTTGTCTCTGCTACGGGCATTTGTTTTTTTAGTTCGAGGAATATCATGCGAAGAAGTGCGCATGCTCATGTTTCATTCAACAGAGAAATGCGCTCTCTCTCTCTTTCCAATTCAAATGCCTTTATTGGCATGGGAAACATACACTGAGTGTACAAAATATTAGGAACACCTGCTCTTTCCATGACAGACTGACCAGGTGAATCCAGGTGAAAGCTATGATCCCTTATTGATGTCACTTGAAAAATCCACTTCAATCAGTATAGATGAAGGGGAGGAGAAATTAAGCCTTCAGACAAATGAGAAATTGATTGTGTATGAGTAATATTCAGAAGGTGAATGGGCAAGACAAAATTATTTAAGTGCCTTTGAATGAGGTATGGTAGTAGGTTCCACCGGTTTGAGTGTGTCAAGAACTGCAATGCTGCTGGGTTTATGACACTCAACAGTTTCCTGTGTGTATCAAGAATTGTCCAACAACCAAAGGACATCCAGCCAACTTGACATCTGTGGGAGGCATTTGAGTCAAAATGGGCCAGCATCCCTGTGGAACGCATTCGACACCTTGTAAAGCATGCCCCGACAAATTGAGTCTGTTCCGAGGGGGAAAGTGGGTTCAACTCAATAGTAGGAATGTGTTCCTAATGTTTTGTACACTCAGTGTATGTTTACATTGCCAAAGCAAGTTAAATCAATAATAAACAAAGTGAAATAAACAATCAGAAATAAACAGTAAACATTACACTCACAAAAGTTTCAAAAGAATAGAGACATTTCAAATGTTATATTATGGTACAAAAGGGAAAATAAATAAACATAAATATGTGTTGTATTTACAATGGTGTTTGTTCTTCACTGGTTGCCCTTTTCTTGTCGCATGTCACGCCCTGACCTTAGAGATCCTTATTTATTCCCTATGTTTGGTTAGGTCAGGGTGTAACTCGGGTGGGAAAATCTATGTTTTCTATTTCTTTGTTGTTTTGCCGTGTGTGGTTCCCAATCAGAGGCAGCTGTCTATTGTTGTCTCTGATTGGGGACCATATATAAGTTGTCATTTTCCGTTTGGGTTTTGTGGGGTGTTGTTTTCTGTTTAGGTTGTTTCCCTGACAGAACTGTGCGCTTTCGTTTTTGCCGTTTGTCATTTTGTTTGAGTGTTTCTTGTGAACATTAAATCATGAACACTTTCCATGCTGCGCTTTGGACTCATTCCGATGAACGGTACATGGCAACAGCTCAGAAATATTGCTGATGTGATGGCACACTGTGGTATTTCACCCAGTAGATATGGGAGTTGATCAAAATTGGATTTGATTTCAAATTCTTTGTACGTCTGTATAATCTGAGGGAAATATGTGTCTCTAATATGGTCATACATAGGCAGTAGTTTAGGAAGTGCAGTTCAGTTTCCACCTCATTTTGTGGGCAGTGTGCACATAGCCGGTCTTCTCTCGAGAGCCAGGTCTGCCTACGGCAATAGCAAGGCTATGATCACTGAGTCTGTACATAATCAAAGCGTTCCTTAAGTTTGGGTCAATCACAGTGGTCAGGTATTCTGCCACTGTCTACTCTCTGTTTAGGGCCAAATAGCATTCCAATTTGCTCTGTCTTTTTCTCTCTCTCTCACTCTGTGTGTTTCTCATTTCAATTCAAAGGGGATTTATTGGCAGGGGAAACATATGTTTACATTGCCAAAGCAAGTAAAATCAAATATAAACATAAGTGAGAATAAACATAAACAACATCAACATAAAACCATTAGTAAACATTGCACTCAGAAAGATAAATACATTTCAGGTGTTATATTATCAGCCATGTACAGTGCATTGTGTGTAGGAATAGTAGGGAAAGATAAATGAACAGATAAATATAGGTTATATTTACAATGTTGTTTGTGCTCCACTGATTGCCCTTTTTTTCATGGCAACGGGCCAAACATCTTGCTGCTGTGATTGCACATTGCGGTATTTCGACGAACAGATATGAGAGTTTATCAATGTTTGATTTGTTTTCAAATTCTTTGTGGGTCTGTGTGATCTGTGGGAAACATGTGTCTCTAAGGTGGTTATACTGTACATTTGGCAGGAGGTGAGTGTCACGCCCTGACCATAGAGAGCTTTTTATTCTCTATGTTGGTTAGGTCGGGGTGTGACTAGGTTGGGTCATCTAGGTGATTATGTTTCTATGTTGGCCAGGTATGGTTCCCAATCAGAGGCAGCTGTTTGTCGTTGTCTCTGATTGGGGATCATATTTAGGCAGCCATTTCCCCTTTGTGCTTTGTGGGATCTTGACTATGTATAGTTGCCTGTTAGCACTATTGGTAGCATCACGTTTCGTTTTGAGATTTATTGTTTTTGTTTTGCTGTGAGTTTCACCTAGAAATAAAAAGATGTGGAACCCAGATCACGCTGCGCTTTGGTCCGGTTATTCAAATGAACGTGACAGAAGATCCCACCAACAACGGACCAAGCAGCGTGCCCAGGAGGAAAGCCAGGAGTGGAGGACATCCTGGACGTGGGAAGAGATTATGGCAGGAGACAGAAGCCTGCCATGGAAGCAGGCGGATGCAGCGAGGGAACAACACTGACGACGCCAGGGTTCGCGGCCACGACGCAAGCCCAAAAGACAGCCCGGTGGCACACGGAGTGGTCGGCGACGTTGAGGGGTGAGTCAGAGACTGAGGAGGAATATTGGGACAGATTGAGCGAGGAGTGGGCGGTGAAAAATGAGGGGAGTGAACCAGAGCCAACTCCCCGTACTCACCGTGGGGAGCGTGTGACCGGTCAGGCTCCATGTTTTGTGGTGATACGCACTTTGTTTCCAGTGCGCATTCACAGCCCTGTGTGTTCTGTGCCAGCTCCTCGCACTTGTCGTGCTAAAGTGGGTATCTGTCCAGGACGGGTTGTGCCGGCTCAGCGCACCTGGTCTCCAGTGCGCCTCCTCGGTCCAGTGCGTCCTGTACCTCCTCCCCGCACTCGCCCTGAGGTGCGTGTCACCAACCCGGTGCCACCTGTACCGGTCCCACGCATCAGGCCTCCAGTGCGCCTCCACAGTCCAGTACATCCTGTGCCTCCTCCCCGCACTCGCCCTGAGGTGCGTGTCACCATCCCGGTTCCACCTGTACCGGTCCCACGCATCAGGCCTCCAGTGCGCCTCCACAGTCCAGTACATCCTGTGCCTCCTCCCCGCACTCGCCCTGAGGTGCGTGTCACCATCCCGGTTCCACCTGTACCGGTCCCACGCATCAGGCCTCCAGTGCGCCTCCACAGTCCAGTACATCCTGTGCCTGCTCCTCGCGCTCGTCCTGAGGTGCGTGTCACCAGCCCGGTACCACCAGTGCCGGCCCCACGCACCAAGCTTCCAGCGACAGTCTGCAGTCCAGAGCCTCCAGAGACGGTCTGCGGTCCAGAGCCTCCAGTGACGGTCTGCGGTCCAGAGCCTCCAGCGACGGTCTGCGGTCCAGAGCCTCCAGCGAC
The DNA here is from genome assembly GCF_016432855.1 of Salvelinus namaycush. NCBI lineage: Eukaryota > Metazoa > Chordata > Actinopteri > Salmoniformes > Salmonidae > Salvelinus > Salvelinus namaycush. The sequence continues at coordinate 34,502,498 of NC_052327.1, forward strand.
GGTCTGCGGTCCAGAGCCTCCAGCGACGGTCTGCGGTCCAGAGCCTCCAGCGGGGGTTCTCAGTCCGGAGCCTCCAGCGGGGGTTCTCAGTCCGGAGCCCCCGGCGACGATCTACGTTCCGGAGCCCCCGACGACGATCTACGGTCCGGAGCATCCGGCGACGATCCCCGCACCAGAGCCGCCATTGAGGATAACGTGTCCGCAGGCGGAGTGGGTGCTTCGCCCCGCACCAGAGCCGCCCCCGACGGTAGATTCCCACCCGGACCCTCACCTATTGAGTCAGGTTTTGCAGTCGGAGTCCGCACCTTGGGGTGGGGGGGGGGGTACCGTCACGCCCTGACCATAGAGAGCTTTTTATTTTCTATGTTGGTTAGGTTGGGGTGTGACTAGGGTGGGTCATCTAGGTGATTAAGTTTCTATGTTGGCCAGGTATGGTTCCCAATCAGAGGCAGCTGTTTGTCGTTGTCTCTGATTGGGGATCATATTTAGGCAGCCATTTCCCCTTTGTGCTTTGTGGGATCTTGACTATGTATAGTTGCCTGTTAGCACTATTGTTATCGTCACGTTTTGTTTTGAGATTTATTGTTTTTGTTTTGCTGTGAGTTTCACCTAGAAATAAAAAGATGTGGAACCCAGATCACGCTGCGCTTTGGTCCGGTTATTCTAACAATCGTGACAGTGAGGAAGTGCAATAGCAAGGCAATGCTCAAAGAGTCTGTACATAGTCAAGGATTTTCTTAATTTTGGGTCAGTCACAGTGGTCAGGTATTCTGCCACTGTGTTCTCTCTGTTTAGCTCAATATAGCATTCCAATTTGCTCTGTTTTTTGGTTGATTCTTTCCAGTGTGTCAAATAGTTACGGTATCTATTTGCTTTCTCACAATTTGGTTGGGTCTAATTGTGTTGCTGTCCTGGAGCCCCAGAACCAGCTGGCTGAGGGGACTCTTCTCTAGGTTAATCTCTCTGTAGGTGAGGGCTTTGTAGTGGAATGGGTGGGCATTGCTTCCTTTCTTGGTTGTTGTAGAATTGAACAGCTCTTTTTTTTCATTTTGATAACTTGCTGATACAGTCTCAATTGGGTTTTGGTACAATTTTGTAAATTATTGGTTGGTGAGTGGACCCCAGACCTCACAATCATAGAGGGTAATGGGTTCTAGTTGGCAATGAGTTTTTAGAATGTCGCCAGAGGAGATGGCTGCCGTTTTACGGGCTCCGAAGGATTTACTCCAGATACCGGACCAAACCCCGTCATTCGCATGAAGAAAAGACACCGATACAAGGGACGCAGGTCCGGGTGCCTTGTTATAATTTGTTGGTGAATGGGTAACCTGCCTTTACCATCCGTCCTATTGGCCAACGTGCAATTATTGGAGAATAAACTGGATGAGCTCTGTTCAAAACTATCTGACCAATGGGACATTAAAAACTGCAATATCTTATGTTTCACCAAGTCGTGGCTGAACGACGACATGGATAATATACAGTTGCCTGGTTGTTCCGTGCATTGGCAAGACAGAACAGCTGCATCTGTTAAGACAGGGGTTGGCGGTCTGTGTCTATTTGTCAATAACAGCTGGTGGGTGAATTCAATTATTAAGGAAGTCTACGGGTCGGTAGTCATGTAGGCATATGCCCTCTATGCCCTCAGACGAACCATCAAACAGGCAAAGTGTATATACAGGACTAAGATTGAATCCCTGTGGCAGGGCTTGTAAACGATTACGGACTACAAAGGGAAGCCCAGCAATGGGCTGCCCAGTGACACAAGCCTACCAGACGAGCTAAATTACTTCTATGCACAGTTTGAGGCAAGCAACACTGAAGTATACATGAGAGCACCAGCTGTTCCAGACGACTGTGTGATCACACTCGCCATAGCCAATGTGAGTAAGACCTTTAAACAGGTCAACATTGACAAGGCAACAGGCCCAGAAGGATTACCAGGATGTGTACTCTGAGCATGTGCTGACCAACTGGCAAGTGTCTTCACTGACATTTTCAACCTGTCCCTGGTCGAGTCTGTAATACCTACATATTTCAAGCAGACCAACATAGTCCCTGTACCCAAGAACACAAAGGTAATGTGCCTAAATGACTACCGACTTGTAGCATTCACGTCTGTATCCATGAAGTGCTTTGAAAGGCTGGTCATGGCTCACATCAACACCATCATCCCAGAAACCCTAGACCCACTTCAATTTGCATACCGCCCCAACAGATCCACAGATGACGCAATCTCTATTGCACTCAACACTGCTCTTTCCCACCTGGACAAAAGGAACACCTATGTGAGAATGCTGTTCATTGACTACAGCTCAGGGTTCAACACCATTGTGCCCTCAAAGCTCATCACTTAGCTAAGGACCTTAGGACTAAACACCACCCTCTGCAACTGGATCCTGGACTTCTTGACGAGCCACCCCCAGGTGGCAAGGGTAGTTAACAACACATCTGCCACGCTGATCCTCAGGGGTGCATGCTTAGTCCCCTCCTGTACTCCCTGTTCACCCATGACTGCGTGGCCAAGCATGACTCCAACATTAAGTTTGCCGCCGACACAACGGTGGTAGGCCTGATCATCCACAACGATGAGACAGCCTATAGGGAGGAGGTCAGAGACCTGGCAGTGTGGTACATCACTGGGGACAAGCTTCCTGCCATCCAGGACCTATATTATAGGCGGTGTCAGAGGAGAGGCCCAAAAATTGTCAGAGACTCCAGTCACCTAAGTCATAGACTGTTTTCTCTGCATCCGCACGGCAAGCGGTACCGGAGGGCCAAGACTGGGACCAAAAGGCTCCTTCTACCCCCAAGCCATAAGACTTCTGAACAATTAATCAAATGCCCCCCCCCCCCCCCCCCCCCCATTTGTTTTGTACACTGCTGCTACTCGCTGTTTTATCTATGCATAGTCACTTCACCCCTACCTACATGTACAAATTACCTCGACTAACCTATAGCCCCCACATTGACTCGGTACCGGTACCCCCTGTTTATAGCCTCGTCATTGTTATTTTATTGTTGTAGTTTTATAATTTTTTACTTTAGTTTATTTGGTAAATATTTTCTTAACTCTTCCTGAACTGCACTGTTGGTTAAGGGCTTGTAAGTAAACATATCACAGTAAGGTCTACACTTGTTGTATTCGGCGCATATGACATATACAGTGGTGTCCACATAACCAACAAACTATCATGATACAAACACACCAAGACCGTCATGAAGAGGGCACGACAACGCCTATTCCCCCTCAGGAGACTGAGAAGATTTGGCATGGGTCCTCAGATCTTCAAAAAGTTCTACAGCTGCACCATCGAGAGCAACCTGACTTGTTGCATCACCGCCTGGTATGGCAACTGCTCAGCCTCCAACCGCAGGGTGCTACAGAGGGTAGTGCGTATTGTCCAGTACATCACTGGGGCCAAGCTTCCTGCCATCCAGGACCTCTATACCAGGCAGTGTCAAATGAAGGACCTAAAAATTGCCAAAGACTCCAGTCACCCTAGTCATAGACTGTTCTCTCTGCTACCACACGGCAAGCGGTACCGGAGCGCCAAGTCTAGGTCCAAAAGGCTTCTTAACAGCTTCTATCCCCAAGCCATTAGACTGTTGAACAGCTAATTAAATGGCTACCTGGACTTTTTGCATTGCCCCCCCCCTTTTTTTATGCTGCTACTACTCTCTATTTATTATCTATGCATAGTCACTTTACCCCTGATTTGATAAGTGATTTAAGTATTTTTAGCCAGATCCTAATTGGGATGTCGAGTTTTATGTTCCTTTTGATAGTATAGATGGTCCTTCTTTCCTTGTCTCTTAGATATTTCACAGCCTTGAGGTACTTATTTTCTCTTTCTCTCTCGCTCCCTTACCTCTCTCTCGCTCTCTCTCTCTCTCTCTCCCTCTCCCTCTCCCTCTCCCTCCCCGTCACCTCTCTCTCTCTTGCTCTCAAGCCTTTTCTTTTATTAGGCCATATTTAATAACATATTTGTCTCTTTCCAGGCTTTCAAAAACATATGCATGCCTGCCTTTTCCCCCCCATCACGCTCTCAAAATGTTCATTGTCAACACATATGGAGTGTGTAAATCCTCAAATCAAGGATTGGATTGGTATTTAGAGCTAATAACATATGGTGTAGATGACAGCTGAATTGATTGCAATGTAAATTTAATAAATCTGAATTACCAAATCGGTTGACATGCAGGAGGATTGGCTTGCATCTCAGCCAACATTTATAATCTATATCAGATGAGGAAAACACACATTGTGTATGTGATTAAATATTAATTATATGTTATAAAATATCAATTACTTAGTTGGCCTATTCTGAAAGGTAGACTAAGGCAAACCATGCCAATTCTATTGCATTGCATCTTACAGAACTGCAGTGAACAATAAAATACTAACCCGTGCATGACTATTAAGGAAGCTGTAATTCGTTAATTGTGTTGCGAATGGAGTTACAGTAAAGATTTTAAGGTGACAAATATTGCGCACACCTTCAGTTCACGTCTTGTAGCTCATTTGCAAACTGCTTAAATTATCGCTATGATAGATAGCAAGCTCATGCAGCATACGAGTGACAGATTGTTCGTTACGTTGTATCGAGAAAATCAGACACAACGTAACTTTTCTTCAGTTGTACTTCACTGCTAATTTGAGACATGTTTATTTCTGACTTGCGATTGAAGTGATTCTGAACGGGAGTTGTGCATGCTCATTAGGGTATGAATAAAGGTATAATAATACCCCACTGTCCTTGGTGTTCTTGTCAGTCTCGTTAATTTATGGAATCACTGACCCATGAGTTATCGAGTCATTCAGCTGGCAACGAAAATAGATATTAGATTAGCATTTTTCTTATGTTTTGTTGATCACACTAAGACACTCACGTTTTAATTGAATGGATGTTTCACTTTCTGTGACTGTATTAGTTACTAATATAACGTTTTAATTGCTCAAATGTTGATTATAATGCTGGCAAAATATTTCCTTGCATCGGGAATCAAGAAAGTACACAAAGTACTTTAATCAAAATACCTTTCATTCTTATCTTTGGGATTTGATAAGATCAGGTTAACTTTTAACTAACCTTTGAACTGAATATCACTGGTGAAGAATAGATGTTTGAATCATGGAACATATTAGCACGCTGATAAATTGGCGAAAATGGATGATATTCATCACCTGTGGTGTCCATCACTGAAGTATGCATCCATAAAGCATCCATAATGCTCCATAATGTTTCCCTCGTCACGGTACCGGAGCGCCAAGTCTTCGTCCTAGAGGCTTCTAAACAGCTGCTACCCCCAAGCCATAAGACTCCTGAACATCTAATCAAATGGCTACCCAGACTATTTGCATTTCCCCCCCCCCCCCCCTCCCCCACCCCTCCCCTCTCTCTTTTACGCCGCTGCTACTCAGTTATTATCTATGCAAAGTCACTTTAATAACTCTACATACATGTACATATTACCTCAATTACCTCGAATAACCGGTGCCCCCACACATTGACTCTGTACCGGTACCCCCGTATATAGTCACGCTATTGTTATTTTACTGCTGCTCTTTAAAGAGACAGAGAACAACACCAAGAAGTGTGAAGAAGATCAGAGCAGGTGACAGCCAACCACACTCAGCGGAGGTAAATTCACAGTGCCAAATAGCACTTGGAGGAGTTAAATTCTGAGAGGCCCGGGGCAACTCAAGTCAATAATCACATTTACAATCTGCTCCAGAGTAGCTAAGCGTGGCAGGCAGGGCAGTGCATCTCCCACATGTAGGTTCTATGCTGAAGTGTCAGAGAGAAGAGAGGAGTCCTGGCACAAGACCAGCTCCTACTGAGGGCCTCTCCTAACACACAGGGCACAGCACTTGTGGCCATCGCAGCAGTAGGCAACAAAGATGGCCACCGGCCACAGTATCCACAGCAACCAACACGCCCCATACACCTAATAGCTGTACTCTTTCCAATGTTCTTAGTTGAGAGATGAACATTTAAAATGTTGACATTGTATTTTTCTTCTTTAATTGGATTTTGTATCAAAAACGACATACAATTACTAGGCATAATAATAGGCATATCCAAAGTTCTAACAACGCATGGTATCCACCGCACAAGGCTGCTACATATTTAGAAAAAATGGTTCCAAAAGGGTTCTTTGGCTGTCCCCATAGGAAAACACTAGTAAACAAAGTTGACCGAGATCCCTGTCCAGTCTCATCTGTCTTTGTGATTCCTAAACAACTGTAAAGTTCCCTTTATAATATATTCAATTAGAGGAACCATTTTTGGTTCCAGATAGAATCCTTTTGAGTTCCATGTAGAACCATTTCCACCGAGGGTTATACATGGGACTAAAGAGTTCTACCTGGAACCAAAAAGGGTTCTCCTATGTGGACAGCCGAACATTTGATTTCTTTTGAAAAAAAAATGTCTAAGTGTGTAGCAGCCTTGTGCGGTGGTTACCATGCATTCTAATGAAACAGTGTGGTCTAGCAGAAGGAATGCGAGGCATCAGGGAGATTTGTCTGCTCCATTTTAATGCATGCTGAGGAGAATCCAGACAGAGTGGACGTGAAACTGACTGGCAAAGGTTGGAGAGGCGGTGTGAAGAAGTCAAACACCACGTTCTCCCAAAGAGCTGTTTGAATTCCTGAAATCCACAATTGGTCCTGTCTGGGAAATGTTTGAACACTACACCTTATTTGAATGATCTGCTTTTTTGTTATTTGTAATCCTGCTTCCTGATCTCTCTCTCTCTCTCTCACTCACTCACACACAGTCAAGGAAAAGTATACCTCATGTTAAACCATCTAGTCTCAACTGTCAATATTACACTTACTGGACATTTGTTTGTAGTTAATTTGTGACCATTTTGTAAGAATTACTGTCACAGTCACCACTTCTCCACACACCAGACCTGTGACTTTTTAGACCAAGCAAAGGCCCTGCCCCACATGCCCTGCCCTGGCTGGCACCAATGGTCTAATACAGTTTAATAACCCAGTCATTTCACTCTTAGATCCTCTTAGTCTTTCATGATCAACCAGGAGTTAACTATTATACCAAGCTTTGGATATGCCTATTATTATGCCTAATATACAAAATCAAATTAAAGAAGAAAAATACAATGTCAACATTTTAAATGTTCATCTCTCAACTAAGAACATTGGAGAGAGTACAGCTATTAGGTGCATAGGGGCGTGTTGGTTGCTGTGGATACTGTGGCCGGTGGCCATCTTTATTGCCTACTGCTGCGATGGCCACAAGTGCTGTGCCCTGTGTGTTAGGAGAGGCCCTCAGTAGGAGCAGGTCTTGTGCCAGGACTCCTCTCTTCTCTCTGACACTTCAGCATAGAACCTACATGTGGGAGATGAACCGTCTCTCACTGCCCTGCCTGCACCGTTTAGCTGCTCTTACCCTCTGTGGAAAGGGCTCTACATGGAACTCAAAAGGATTCTATGTGGAACCAAAAATGGTTCTTCAAAGGGTACTCCTATGGGTACAGCTGAAGAACCCTAGGTTCTAGATAGCAGCTTTTTTTGTAAGAGTGTACTGCTGTAGCTAGTGCCGTAGCCCTCTGATATGTAATGCAATGCTTCCAGACGTATGAATTCATTTGAACCCTTTGTCGAACCCTGGTGGATGCGGAGGGTGAATTATTATTTCAGGACAGGGCCTCCACTGACACCATAGGGCCCTGAGAACTGACTAACACACACACACACACACACACACACACACACACACACACACACACACACACACACACACACACACATACACACACACATACACACACACACACAGCATCAACACTTAACGACATGGTGTCCCACAGTACACAGTGAAATACAATCAAATATCCAAGCAGGTAACAGGGCTGCCGGACAGACAGTACAATGAAACATTGGCTCTCTTTCTGTTGAAGTAGGCTACGTGTTTTATTCTATACTGTTCTCCCTCATCTACAGTTCCCGGATCTGTGCTCCAGGAAGATCCATCTCACCTCACCTAAGCTAGTCTACGACTGGGATAGATGCTGTAACGGGGTCAATGGAACGCAGACTGTTCCATTGACCAGATTGTTAGATCCGATTTGTTGAATGAGCACCAAAGTGCATATTCGTCAAATCTGTCAAGATTTCTGTATTGTAACAGTCCCACAATGTGGTTACTTAAGTCTAATTTGGATATATTTGAATGTTTTCGCTGCAGAACATTTAGAAGTGGTCCCATATTCAGGTTTAGAAGTGACTGCTAAATTCTAACTCCAGTCCATACCACCACCTACAGTAATCAGTGGCGGTAGTCCAAGTTGTTTTTAACTGTAATGCAGTTGATTAGTAATGATGACATGAACATATGTTGAAGTTGACATCCATATAAGCAGTATACTCCAATTTTTACCTCAATATGAAATACACATACAGCCAATAGCCTAAATGTAGGCACATTTTGCTGGAGGGCAATGAGGAGATTCTGGATCTTTCCCCCATGCTTTCCATGGCATTGTTTTGGTCGAGTTCGATTGACCTCTTTACCTCATGTATGGGAAATGCGTGGAAGACATTAGTCAAGGAAAAGTATACTTCATGTTTTACCATCTAGTCTCAACTGTCAATATTACATTTACTGGACATTTGTTTGCAATTAATTAGTGACCATATTGTAAGAATTACTGTTGATTTAGCATATTGTATAAATGTGTCTCCTTACACAGCCTGAAAAGATTTGGCATGGGCCCTTGGATCCTCAAAAAGTTATACAGCTGCACCATCGAGAGCATCTTGACTTGTTGCATCACCGCTTGGTATGGCAAATGCACAGCCCTTGACCGCAAAGCGCTATAGAGGGTGGTGTGGACAGCACAGTACATTACTGAGGCCGAGCTCCCTGTCATCCAGGACCTCTATATCAGGCGGTGTCAGAGGAAGGCCCAAAAAATTGCCAGACTCCAGCCACCCAAGCCATAGACTGTTCACTCTGCTGCCATCCGGCAAACGGCACCAGTCCATCGGCTATTTATTTTAATCTTATTATCTATCCTGATGCCTAATCACTTTACCCAGCCTTCATGTACATATCTACCTCAAATACCTTATTATTATCTATCCTGATGTCTAGTCATTTTACCCAGCCTTCATGTACATATCTACATCAAATACCTTATTATTATCTATCCTGATGCCTAGTCACTTTACCCAGCCTTCATGTACATATCTACCTCAAATACCTTATTATTATCTATCCTGATGTCTAGTCATTTTACCCAGCCTTCATGTACATATCTACATCAAGTACCTTATTATTATCTATCCTGATGCCTAGTCACTTTACCCAGCCTTCATGTACATATCTACCTCAAATACCTTATTATTATCTATCCTGATGTCTAGTCATTTTACCCAGCCTTTATGTACATATCTACCTCAAATACCTTATTATTTTTAAACTCTGCATTGTTGGGAAGGGCTTGTAAGCAAATAACTCACGGGAAAGTCTACACCAGTTGTATTCGACGTATGTGACAAATAACATTTGATTTGATATGACTCATACACACAAACACACACACACACACACACATGCATGCGCACACGCACGCACACACACAGACCTTGTTCCAGTTGGATCCCCTCAGCTGGTTCTTGTACTCTGATTAGGCTCAGATTAGGTTTACATTTCACACCCACTAGAGGAAGAAGAGAAGTACAATCCTATCCCCCTGTAACTTCACCCACCCTACTGTAGGATCCGCTGACCCAAAAAAGAGGGGTTCCACTTCACAGCTCAAAGCTCTTCATTCAACTTAACTAATTTCATCTGGGGCAACTCCATGAGCCAGGGGATTTCCTTCATTGCACAGAAAAAATAATTGTATTTTTCCCCCCACTTGTGAGATAAGTGGGGGGTTGTGCCGTGGCGATCTTTGTGGGTCTTTGTGGGTTACACTCGGCCTTGTCTAGGATGGTAAGTTGGTGGTTGAAGATATCCCTCTAGTGGTGTGGGGGCTGTGCTTTGGCAAAGTGGAACCCCTCTTTTTTGGGTGAGGGTAGGTAACAACATCTCCACCCCGCTGATCCTCAACACTGGGGCCCCACAAGGGTGCGTTCTGAGCCCTCTCCTGTACTCCCTGTTCACCCACAACTGCATGGCCATGCACGCCTCCAACTCAATCATCAAGTTTGCGGACGACACTACAGTGGTAGGCTTGATTACCAACAACGACGAGACGGCCTACAGGGAGGAGGTGAGGGACCTCGGAGTGTGGTGTCAGGAAAATAACCTCACACTCAACGTCAACAAAACAAAGGAGATGATTGTGGACTTCAGGAAACAGCAGAGGGAGTACCCCCCTATCCACATCGACGGGACAGTAGTGGAGAAGGTGGAAAGTTTTAAGTTCCTCGGTGTACACATCACGGACAAACTGAATTGGTCCACCCACACAGACAGCGTTGTGAAGAAGGCGCAGCAGCGCCTCTTCAACCTCAGGAGGCTGAAGAAATGTGGCTTGTCACCAAAAGCACTCACAAACTTCTACAGATGCACAATCGAGAGCATCCTGTCGGGCTGTATCACCGCCTGGTACGGCAACTGCTCCGCCCACAACCGTAAGGCTCTCCAGAGGGTAGTGAGGTCTGCACAACGCATCACCGGGGGCAAACTACCTGCCCTCCAGGACACCTACACCACCCGATGTCACAGGAAGGCCATAAAGATCATCAAGGACAACAACCACCCGAGCCACTGCCTGTTCACCCCGCTATCATCCAGAAGGCGAGATCAGTACAGGTGCATCAAAGCAGGGACCGAGAGACTGAAAAACAGCTTCTATCTCAAGGCCATCAGACTGTTAAACAGCCACCACTAACATTTAATGGCCGCTGCCAACATACTGACTCAACTCCAGCCACTTTAATAATGGGAATTGATGGAAATTATGTAAAAATGTATCACTAGCCACTTTAAACAATGCCACTTAATATAATGTTTACATACCCTACATTACTCATCTCATATGTATATGTATAGACTGTACACTATACCATCTACTGCATCTTGCCTATGCCGTTCTGTACCATCACTCATTCATATATCTTTATGTACATATTCTTTATCCCTTTACACTTGTGTGTATAAGGTAGTAGTTGTGGAATTGTTAGGTTAGATTACTTGTTGGTTATTACTGCATTGTCGGAACTAGAAGCACAAGCATTTCGCTACACTCGCATTAACATCTGCTAACCATGTGTATGTGACAAATTAAATTTGATTTGATTTGATTTATATCCTTCCTGTTTGATCCTGTCCGGGGGTATCATCGGATGGGGCCACAGTGTCTCCTGACCCCTCCTATCTCAGCCTCCAGTATTTATGCTGCAGTAGGTTATGTGTCGGGGGGCTAGGGTCAGTTTGTTATATCTGGAGTACTTCTCCTGTCTTATCCGGTGTCCTGTGTGAATTTAATTATGCTCTCTCTAATTCTCTCTTTCTCTCTTTCTTTCTCTCTCTCGGAGGACCTGAGCCCTAGGACCATGCCTCAGGACTACCTGGCATGATGACTCCTTGCTGTCCCCAGTCCACCTGGCCGTGCTGCTGCTCCAGTTTCAACTGTTCTGCCTGCGGCTATGGAACCCTGACCTGTTCACCGGACGTGCTACCTGTCCCAGACCTGCTGTTTTCAACTCTCTAGAGACCGCAGGAGCGGTAGAGATACTCTTAATGATTGGCTATGAAAAGCCAACTGACATTTACTCCTGAGGTGCTGACTTGCTGCACCCTCGACAACTACTGTGACTATTATTATTTGACCATGCTGGTCATTTATGAACATTTGAACATCTTGGCCATGTTCTGTTATAATCTCCACCCGACACAGCCAGAAGAGGACTGGCCACCCCTCATAGCCTGGTTCCTCTCTAGGTTTCTTCCTAGGTTCTGGCCTTTCTAGGGAGTTTTTCCTAGCCACCGTGCTTCTACACCTGCATTGCTTGCTGTTTGGGGTTTTAGGCTGGGTTTCTGTACAGCACTTTGAGATATCAGCTGATGTAAGGGCTATATAAATACATTTGATTTGATTTGATTAGACAATATGTCCACTTCAGTGTGATTATTCATGCCAAATACAACCAGTAATACACACATTAAAAAAATATCAAACTCCAACAAATATCATACATCATTATTCTATTGGCATCATCTTAATTCAATAAAACATACAGTATGTGAACAAGCCACATGATTACCAACATGCAATGAGCCCCACCCAGAGTGATAGTTACCACAACCCCAAGGTACACAGCCTCCTGCTGTGGGACACTGTGTGGGACTCTACCTGTTCTAAGTGGTCAGTAGCAGAGGACACCTCGCACCCCCACTGGCACAACCCACCCCATTCCGAAGGACCAGAACCCTCAGGGTGGGCGTGGCATGGCACAGGCTTGGTGCGACTGTCACACCCTGGCCTCTGTTATATTGATTTTCTTTATTTATTTTAGTTAGGTCAGGGTGTGACATGGGGGATGTATGTGTTTTTGTAGTGTCTAGGGGTGTTGTATGTGTATGGGGCAGTGTCTAGTGTAGTTGTCTAGGTAAGTCTATGGTTGCCTGAAGGGTTCTCAATCAGAGACAGCTGTCATTCATTGTCTCTGATTGGGAGCCATATTTAAGGCAGCCATAGGCATTAGGTTAATGTGGGTAATTGTCTATGTTGAACGTTTGTAGCTTGTGTATGCACTTACGTTTGTAGCTTCACGGTCGTTTGTTGTTTTGTTTTGTAAAAGTGTTGGTTTCGTGTTTCGTCATCTTTAATAAAAGAAGATGTCTTCATATCCCGCTGCGCCTTGGTCCGCTTATTATGACGATCGTGACAGAATTACCCACCAACAAAGGACCAAGCGGCGGAATAAAAAGCAACAGCAGCGATCGCAGGATTTCTGGACATTGGAGGAAATCCTAGACGGGAGAGGACCCTGGGCACAGCCAGGGGAATATCACCGCCCCAAGGCAGAGATGGAGGCAGCACGGCGACACGGTAGGAAGCCCGAGAGACAGCCCCAAAAAAATCTTGGGGGGGGGAGGCACTTGGAGCAGTCGGCGAAGTTGAGGGGTGAGTCTGAGATTTTCGAGGAGTTATTGGACAGATTGGAGGAGAGTGAACGAAGGGGAGATTATGAGACATTCGAGGAGTTGTTGACGAAATTGGAGGAGAGTGAAGAGAGAGAGCTGTTGATTTGGCAGAGTATGCATGGCATTTTCCCTGAGGAGCGTGTTAGCTGTCCGATGCCACCTGTGTCAGTTCCTCGTACTCAGCCTGAAACTTGTGTTAAAGTTCCGGAAGATTTGATGCCGGCTATACACACCAGGTCTCCAGTACACCTTCACAACCCGGTGTGTCCTGTTCCTGCTTCTTGCACTCATCCTGAGATGCGTGTCCCCAGCCCGGTACCACCAGTTCCGGCACCACGCACTAGGTCTAATGTGCGTCTCCAGAGCCCTGTACGCACTGTTCCTGCTCCCCGCACTAGCCTTGTGGTGCATGTCTCCAGTCCATTACCACCAGTTCCGGCACCACGCACCAAGCCTCATGTGCGTCTCCAGAGCCCTGTACGCACTGATCCTTCTCCCCGCACTCGCCCTGAGGTGCGTGCCCTCAGCCCGGTACTACCAGTCCCGGTACCACGCACCAGTCCTATAGTGCGCCTCGAGAACTCAGTGTGCCCTGTTCCTGCTCCCCGCACTAGCCTTGAGGTGCGTGTCTCCAGTCCGGTACCACCAGTTCCGGCACCACGCACCAGGCCTACTGTGCGCCTCAGCAGGTCAGAGTCGGCCGTCTGCCCAACGCCGCCTGCACTGCTTGTCTGCCCAGCGCCGTCTGAGCTGCCTGCCTGCCCAACGCCATCTGAGCCATCCGTCTGCCCAGCGCCGTCTGAGCTGCCTGCCTGCCCAACGCCATCTGAGCCATCCGTCTGCCCAGCGCCATCTGAACCATCCGTCTGCCCAGCGCCATCTGAGCCGTCCGTCTGCCCAGCGCCATCTGAGCCGTCCGTCTGCCCAGCGCCATCTGAGCCGTCCGTCTGCCCAGCGCCATCTGAGCCGTCCGTCTGTCCCGAGCCATTAGAGCCGCCCGTCTGTCCCGAGCCGTCAGAGCCGCCAACCAGCCAGGATCCTCCAGAGCCGCCAACCAGCCAGGATCCTCCAGAGCCGCCAGTCAGCCAGGATCCGCCAGAGCCGCCAGTCAGCCAGGATCCTCCAGAGCCGCCAGTCAGCCAGGATCTGCCAGAGCCGCCAGTCAGCCAGGATCTGCCAGAGCCGCCAGTCAGCCAGGATCTGCCAGAGCCGCCAGTCAGCCAGGATCCGCCAGAGCCGCCAGTCAGCCAGGATCCGCCAGAGCCGCCAGCCAGCCAGGATCCGCCAGAGCCGTCAGCCAGCCAGGATCCGCCAGAGCCGTAAGTCAGCCAGGATCCGCCAGAGCCGCCAGCCAGCCATGACCAGCCAGAGCCGTCAGCCAGCCATGACCAGCCAGAGCCGTCAGCCAGCCATGACCAGCCAGAGCCGTCAGCCAGCCATGACCAGCCAGAGCCGTCAGCCAGCCATGACCAGCCAGAGCCGTCAGCCAGCCATGACCAGCCAGAGCCGTCAGCCAGCCATGACCAGCCAGAGCCGTCAGCCAGCCATGACCCGCCAGAGCCGTCAGCCAGCCATGACCCGCCAGAGCCGTCAGCCAGCCATGACCCGCCAGAGCCGTCAGCCAGCCAGGATCCGCCAGAGCCGTCAGCCAGCCAGGATCCGCCAGAGCCGTCAGCCAGCCAGGATCCGCCAGAGCCGTAAGTCAGCCAGGATCCGCCAGAGCCGTCTGCCAGCCAGGATCCGCCAGAGCCATCTGCCAGTCCGGAGCTGCCCTTCAGTCCGGAGCTGCCCCTCAGTCCGGAGCTGCCCCTCAGTCCGGAGCTGCCCCTCAGTCCGGAGCTGCCCCTCAGTCCGGAGCTGCCCCTCAGTCCGGAGCTGCCCCTCCGTCCAGTGGCGCCCTCTGGGATGGTATTCAGTCCGGGACTCGCCGTTCCAAAGGCGCCACCAAAGCGGTTAGTGACTATGGTGGAGGGGGGTCCACGTCCCGCACCCGAGCCGCCACCATAGGAAGGCCCACCCGGACCCTCCCCTTCTGTGTCAGGTTTTGCGGCCGGAGTCCGCACCTTTGGGGGGGGGGTACTGTCACACCCTGGCCTCTGTTAGGTCAGGTGTGACATGGGGGATGTATGTGTTTTTGTAGTGTCTAGGGGTGTTGTATGTGTATGGGGCAGTGTCTAGTGTAGTTGTCTAGGTAAGTCTATGGTTGCCTGAAGGGTTCTCAATCAGAGACAGCTGTCATTCATTGTCTCTGATTGGGAGCCATATTTAAGGCAGCCATAGGCATTAGGTTAATGTGGGTAATTGTCTATGTTGAACGTTTGTAGCTTGTGTATGCACTTACGTTTGTAGCTTCACGGTCGTTTGTTGTTTTGTTTTGTAAAAGTGTTGGTTTCGTGTTTCGTCATCTTTAATAAAAGAAGATGTCTTCATATCCCGCTGCGCCTTGGTCCGCTTATTATGACGATCGTGACAGCGACCCCGCCCCTGGTCTACGGGAAGCTCCACCCCCTCCAGCGTTCAGAACGACTGCTCACACAGTGACAGGTGAACAAACACACACGGTTTGGCTCAAAAATCAGTAACAACCCTCTATTTCCCTATCCCCCTCTCTCTCTGTGATAACTCCATCTCAACATACACGAGCCATCCTACACATGGTGGTGCGTATCAAAGCGGCATTACTGTCGTCTCCCACTAAGCCTAACATAAGCTGCTGCAGCAGGCTGGCCGTGCTTATAGGCACCATAAATCACCGCTCCTGAAGGGACCAGATGCCGCGGGTATCGGGGAGTACTACCACGATTTAGCCCTAATTAAAATTCACCTTAGCATGCCTCTGCCACTAATCAAATGATTATTTCCCTCTGATTCAATATTGTGTTTGTTGGAAGGGACTCCTTCCACCCCAGGCCCCAGCCTCCCCCTAACCCTCACCTGGTGTGTGGAGTCATCCCACATGATTACCTGAACACATCACCACAGCAGGAGACCAGGCCATCTTTATGGAAACATCTAACCACTTACAGTAAACTGTTTGGCACATCTTCCTACCCTCTTTCCCATACATCCCATTACATGTACATCTCAGGGCTCCCTATTTAACATCTTTAGAGAATGTTTAGTCTTTCAATCTGCTCATCAACCATTTTTGGTATTTCAGATGTCATTCTCTCTTTTCAAGTTGACTCTACCACAGTTTGTTTACAGAAGGATCAGGTCCACCTGCTTCAATGTTGTGACATGGGGCTGATTTTTAATCGGATTACAGATTGTATGTCTTTAGGAAAGGTAACTGACACACATAAGCTTTTGTCTGGAACACTGAGAACAATGTGTCTGAGTGAGAGATGCAGTACATCCACAGGTTAACTATCATGGGGATTGCCAATGTTTTCTATGAGAGGGAGATTAAAACAAAAACAGGCCATTAAAGGTTACTAAAAGTGTTATGGAAGCCCTGGGGCTTGACTTGTGAGAATGCTGCCTTTAATAACTTGGCATGGTCTGGTTGTGACAGACATGACATTCAGGCTCTCATTATGAGCAGCCCATTAGCTGTGCCAATCAGCATTTCAGAGGGAGCGCAGAGCCGCAGCACTAAAGGGAGGAGCAGCACATTCTTCAAGAGTTTTCCCAGGTGAGCCCCAGACAAGGCCGATGTGAGTCTCAACTAGGGCTGTTTGAGGCGACCGTATTACGAGTCACGAGTCATGAAGGCAGTCAAATTCCATGTGACCGTTTAGTCACGGTAATTAGGCTTTTCCAAGCTCTGATGCTGCTGATGGTCACTAACTGCCTGCTACTCAGCACTCTATTGTCCCTCTAATCACTCTGACATCAATGCAAATGTATTTAAAAATCTAATCAAACACTTCTTGAGAGCTCATTTTGCGCAACATTTCAATAGACTATACCATTGTGCCAGAAAACAAGAGTGGGTGGCCTCTACTAAAAAGAGGAGGATCGGCTTTCTATAGGCTAGGCCTACTATATTTATTTCTCAACTTTCCTAATATTAAGCACATTTGCTTATATTTACAACAGGAGTATAGCCTACCTGGCTGGAATGAAAACAAACCATGAGAAAAAGTATCCTCCATTCGCTATTTAAGTGCATAGATGACATGTATTTTTTCCCGCTGCCCCTGTTTCGATACAGGTGCATGATAATGGTCCATTCTATATCAAAACAAATTTCACACATGTATTATTTAGTATACATAAAGATAAGATTAAATCAGGAATAGTCTGATGGGTGACAATATTAGCCTATCACTTGTGAATTATATATTATCATGATGCCCAGCATAAGAAACAATGCCTTTTTTTGCAACTTTTTTGAATCATAGTCGTACACCTCCGTCATTGTAAGTAAGAATTTGTTCTTAACTGACATGTCTAGTTAAATAAAGGTTAAATAAAAATCTTCTTAAAATGAAGCACATTAATCCGCTTTATAAGGTGTGTAGAGCCTACCTGGCATACATAAGCAGTGCATGAGTTTCAAGTTTGGGGAAGATCATTTTCACCATAAAAATTCATCTTATAATAAAAGCATTACATACATGATTGTATTCGCGGTCACTTTTGATAATGTTGTTTTCTGCTAATGGAACATTCGTGGGGATAGTAGATTGACATAGGCTGGTGCTTTTGCTGTTCGTTAGGCCTACTCATCTTCTTGGCTGAAGAAAAGTAAATGTGGACACTTATTTCAGTATCTTCAATATGCACCACGTAATTGGGTAAGGACGTGCGCAGTTGCGTCTCCGATGTGTCTGTCTTCCCTTGTAGCCTATGAGAAAGACCTGATCAACTGATGGAATGTGTACAGCCTGCACCAAAAAACAAAGCAGAACGCCTTTCAAGTGACTTTTTTCAAATCATCATTAGAGTCGCATCATACAGCCTTACAATGTATTAAACATCTAAACATATAGCCCAACGTTTGTAGAACAACTAAAGTTACATTAATAACTGTAAATTAAGCATGTATAGGAATACCTATTTCTTAGTTAACTGCTCAACACAGAATAGCCGCATGTGCGCACTCCCTAAAATCGTTTGGAGAAAATATATTTTCTATTTTATTCAGCTTTGTTCAATTGTATTCCTCATACTATAAAATAAAGCCACGTAATTCTAAGCAAATCTTGTCTGCTAAATGAACTAGTGTAGCCCACAGCCAATTGGCATAGCCAGATCAGGACCTAACATAAAGACAACTCAGAGTATGCTATTCTGTTCCTCTGAGATAGACCTGTCTAAAATAAATAATGGGTTTATTGTGAAGGTGTAGGCTATATTATATGGATTTATTAGACTTTTTAAAATGTAGATGTTCCAATTTGTGGAAGCCAGGAGATGCTAAATGTGTTTATGTTAATTAACAGTCAATTACCGTGAAACCGACTTGACAATCACCGGCTGACGAAATTTCGTGACCACCAAAGCCCTAGTCTCAGCCTCACCTCAAACCCACTGTCTCTAACATGCCCACACACACGCACAAATACACACACAGATACACACACACAGATACAAACACAGATACACACACAGCCTAAATATCTAACTAAATGCAGGTAAATGATGATGCCATTTCAACTATCAAAGGCTCAAATTTTAAAAAATTCTACATGTATCAGTCAATACTAATAAATGTACCAGTCAATACTACTTTGATGGAATCAAAGCAACAATAAGTTTCAAGTGAAGAAGTTTCTTTGTAATTTAAGATATAAACAAATATACAACAAACAAAGCATCTCATTTGTTATTTTGTGATGAGAGAAAAGGTCATGAACCTCAGAGTGTAAGAAAAGAAGTGTGTGGACCATATTGCAATTACACCACACATGAGTGTCTGTCTCACCTCACCTTATTTTACTGTACACGCCACTTGATAAAAAAGAAGCAGGGAACATTCTGGAGAACATTTGCTGCCGAGGCAGGAGCCAGCCATGCTTCATTTAGCAGCACCCTGGCTCATCCTGAAGTACAGAAAATGACAGAGCAATTAAGCGTTGCCTGTGTGTGACGCGGGGAGTGTTACAGCGTTACCTGGCTCCCTGACTGCCACCGTTCCAACGTCGAAATAAGTCAGCAATTAGAGCGATGTAAACACGTCGCTTTCGCCGACAAAACAGACGACGGCTGCCGCTCGCCAGTCACACCTCCCTGTGTCAATCACGGCTTGTCACAATAAATCAGCTACATGCCCAAACAGTGGAAAACTCTCCCTGACAGCGCCACACCTCACACCTGTGGGAGCTGCTTCCCGTTACTGTGGACCCGCACTCAGCCCAGAGAAGTTCCAACACACTTTTCATTTGGAGTGAATTGAAGTTAATGACAGCCTCAAGTTGGACTATTTTTATTAAATAAAACTATGATTTATTCATAATTTATATTCCATTCTTTTTTCTTTCTTACTTATGAAGCCCTTTAATTTCACAGAGTCAACATGGAACATGAATCAAAGACAAGGATCAAAAGGTAGGGAATGTTAGATAATTTCCCCAGATACAGTACAAGAAATCAGAAGTTCATTTGACTTTTACAATATACCATAGGTCTAGCCTTGTCACCCCACAAAACGATGGGTTATTGTCTGTATTACACCTACTCTGAGTTTGCTAGGACCCTCTCCTCCTCCTAGTTCCTAACTAAGGTGTGCTAATTCTGGTCGTGCCCTCCACTCTTCCCGGCCTGGGCACACACACACCTAGCAGCTCGGATCTCTGTAGACAGGGCCCACCTGCCACCTGCTCCACTCCCTGTCTCTCTTTCCCAGTGACAACTGTCGAGAAGCGCGCAAGATTGATTATCAGTCAAGACCCATCGTGCTGCACCACATTTCGCTGGGTTAAGCTTGCTGATCCAGCAAAGAGCCGGTGCAAAGCCTCAGCGTGACGTGCCAATGGCGCAGGCATCATGGCGCTCGGAGAACAGCAGTGCGTGTCGCCATGAAACCCAGCCAAGGAAACACAGCTGCAGCACAGAAGTTCCGGGCTTCAACTTGGCGCTCGACAAAGGGTTCATAAATAAACTTAGCTGTGGATGGCACAGTTTTAGCATCTCCGGTGCCAGGATAAAATGGCACATGAACTTTTGAAACCCCTCTTCGTAAAAAAATATTTTTTTTAAACTTGAGAAAAATCTCAATAGGGTTTCTAATCAGGTGTTCTCTGTATCTGGATGCATAGTCTTTACTTAGATGTTTTATTTAATTATTTAGAAATTACTTAAAATAGGACAATTTACACTAAATGTTTTGTTAATATATGCTCTTCCAAGAAATACAAATACCATTCAGATTAAAATACAACCTGATGCTAACCCGACTGATGGCACAGTATTGTACTAAGTAGAATTTCCTGCCCAAAATCTTATCATCTCTTCAGCTCCCCCGTGTCTGAATAGTGATTAGTAGTGAAGTGGTTAATTAATAGTGATTAATAGTAATAATAGGGTTAATAGTGATTAAGAGCTGTGGGTTTAGCTTGGGGATCCATTCCTCAGATATCTCTCTGTGCATCCAGGAAAGCATCTCCAATTGAGACGAACACCTCTAAATCGATGGCCAGGTCCTTAGGTAAAGAATCCTCTGTACCAACTGACAGGAAGATCCTTCTGGCTGCAGAGTTTAGCTTCAGGTTAGATGTGACCTCCTGAAGCTGAAATAGCAACAAGGAACAATATCATTAGGATTCAAGGGGGCTTTGTATAAATCAGGGGTGCCCGCAAGCGGGTCCAATCCAGCCCGAGGGTGGTTTGAATTAAAATAAAATAAAAATACTTTAAAATGACTAAAACCGAAATCTAAACTCTGTTGAAATTATAATGGACCTACATTTAGACATTTTCTTGACTGTGTCCAGCACACTAAAAATCCCCAAAATTAAAGCTAGACAGTCAGAGAGCATCAAAAAAATCTAAAAACGATGGATAGAGGAAATATAACCAATGTGGCCCTCCGTACCTCGTTGAAGACCGAATGCGGCCACGGGGCAAAATGAGTTGGACACCCCTGGTATAAATACAAAATGTCAAGAAAACATTTGTGAAAAAGGTAGAGGAACTGTAACGATTATCTTCTTCTTCTGATGAGGAGTATGAAGGATCGGACCAAAATGCAGCGTGGTACGTGTCCATGTTAAATTTATTAAACTGAAGACAAAAATAACAAAGGAGAAAACACGAAGAAGAAAAAAACAGTCCTATCAGGTCACAAAACACAAAACAGGAAACAACTACCCACAAACACAGATGGGAACAGGCTACCTAAGTATGGTTCTCAATCAGAGACAACGATTGACAGCTGCCTCTGATTGGGAACCATACCAGGCCAAACACAGAAATACAAAACATAGAACAAAACATAGAATGCCCACCCCAACTCACGCCCTGACCAAACCAAAATAGAGACATAAAAAAGGAACTAAGGTCAGAACGTGACAGGAACTTCACTGTGGTTATGTTAGAAGCTGTGACTTTAGCAGAGGTTTCTCTTGTCCCGTTCTTGTAGGCAATCACTCTGATTGTATGTGGCTGGCGCATAAAGACGTGAGGCTTCCCGGCAGATCAGATTCTTAATAAAGACATATAAAATAATATAGAGAAATAAAAAATATTCATACACACACCATGCCTATAAGTCATGTCAAAATGTGCAGTTATTCTAAAAAGTATTTGAGTACATTAAGTTAATATTTAAAAGGATTTGTTCTTTAGTTTTGTAAAAGCTCATAGAATTGTTGGAATTCATCTCCTCCTACAAATGGAATGGCATCAAACACCAGGAAACCATGTATTTGATACCATTCCACCTTATTCCGCTCCAGCCATTACCACGAGCCTGTCCTCCCCAATTAAGGTGCCACCAACCTCCTGTGTTGTAGATTAGGTGGAAACATACTATACTTCTAGATACCGAAGTCCAGAGACAGGGGCACTATGGACTCCTCTTCACTGGGGTGGGGGTCTTGAACATCTTCCCTGGGGTGGGGGTCTTGAACTTCTTCCCTGGGGTGGGGGTCTTGAACTTCTTCCCTGGGGTGGGGGTCTTGAACTTGACCACTCCTTTACTCTCTTTAAGGTCAAAGGTTGTCGGAGCATGGTGCTTTCTCCCACTCGTCCTCCAAGAGCTCCTGTTGCCAGCATATGGCAAGGAGGATTGTCTGTAGTCAGAAGAACACAGCAAGACAATAAAAGATTACACTTATCTCATACTGTACTTTACAAAAGCTATGATAAATAATTTCAAATTAAAAATGATTATTTTTAAATGTGTGTGATTAAGTATGGTGAAAAGGAACACTTATAGTAACATACAAGTAATGTGATTTTGCAATAGTAGATCACACCAGTCCTTCATATCTCTGAAAACATTTCCTTTGATGCAGCATCAAGACAGTGGGGATAGCTACTGTAGCCCCCACTCTAGTCAGTTTGCCTGCTCTGAGGAACAATTACCCCATGAGGCCAGAGATCCTATTGAAAAACAGAACAACAACTCCAGGATGTGACCACTTACTCCAGGATAGGTATGTGGTTTGGGCCTGCGAGGCAGCACTCTGGTGGTGAGTTCACCCCATGGATAATGACAGTTGGCAGGGATGGCGCCATTCCCCCTGGCTCCCAGCCAAACGACTGTCGGTCAAATTCCCCTCCTCTGCATCTCCCTTCATTCTGTCGAGGGGACTATTGTGAGAAATTTGCATTGGCTGGTAATTCTGTGTGGACACAGTGTGTCACGCTGTGACATAACTCTTTAATCCGTCATTACTCACGTGTTCCTTTCTCTCCATGCTCTGCTGAGCTACCTCTGTGCCGTCGCAGGTGTTACATGGATCTTTGCAACCTTTTTCTCCCTGGTCCTCTTTCACTCGCTGACAAGTAGGGGGTAAGCCATCTTGTGTTACATTTCACTATAAAGGGAAAATCAAAGGGCCCCCCCATCCTGACGGAGACATCAGCCGAATAGCCTGGCAGCCAGCCAAGACCTCCACATTCTTCCCTCTCGTGCATGCCAGGGCATAGAGACTGGTTTCTCCTTTCTCTCTCTGGATCTTCTCTCCCTCCCTCCCTCCCTCCCTCTTTCTTTCTTTCTTTCTCTCCACTCCCCCCAGTGTCAGTAGAGTCCCTCCGCTCCGCTCAGTCTGGGTTCGGGGGCACGAATGTTGGTGAGAAACAATGGGAAAACTGGGGGACAAAGCTGCCCACTCTACTTGAATTACAAGTGGTTGGTGCTCCTTGTGAATAATAGGTTATTCAATGGTCTATTCAAGGGGCATCATGGATCCTCACCTTAGGTGCAGGCTCTGCCATGCTGGGCTGAGACACACAGGCTGATAAACATCCACAAACAACCCTGAGTAGCAATCTCATCGTCATTACTGTACAAACAGCCTGGGTCTCTCTGGACATGTTGACCTGGTTATGTTGTGCTAAATACAAAAAATGCCTCAGCATTACAATGCATTTGGGGAGATTTGCCCATTTTGCTGATGAAAGACTAGCAAACATCACAGGAGTACACTCGGTCAACCCAGTTCAGAGCACCAAAAAGTATACTGGAACTAACGTTACTGTAACGGCGTTCCTCCTCCTCTTCATCCGAAGAGGAGGAGCAGGGATTGAACCAAAATGCAGCGTTGCGATTTGACATGATATTTATTAACAAAACAGAAAAACACGACGAACACTTGAATACTTACAAAACAACAAACGACGTAGACTGACCTGAACGTAAGAACTTACATGAAACACGAAGAACGCACGAACAGGAAAACAGACTACACAAAACCGAACGAACAAACAAACCGAGACAGTCCCGTGTGGCGCAACAAACACAGACACAGGAGACAACCACCCACAACAATCAATGTGAAAACACCTACCTTAATATGGCTCTCAATCAGAGGAAATGAAAACCACCTGCCTCTAATTGAGAGCCATATCAGGTCACCCTTTAAACCAACATAGAAACAGAAAACATAGACTGCCCACCCAAACTCACGTCCTGACCAACTAACACATACAAAACTAACAGAAAACAGGTCAGGAACGTGACAGTTACAGCATTAGGACAAACCCTACTGAAACTTGAGATGAAGTGCACAGGAATGTTAGGTAATTCCTAGGGGAATTAGGAGTGGTACCTCCGTTCTAAATAGAGTTTACAAGCCATTCAATCTCCAACATTACAAAAGTCTGCACTCGAAACTCGTCTACACGTGTGAGGGTGTGAAAATGCTGATCTTGTATGAATGACATCAGAGCAGGTTACCTGGGCAGATAAAGGGGAGAGGAGGATGTTGACGGGCTTGTGGCTGTACTCCTTCACTAGCTCTTCCTCTAATGTGTATTGATGCATAGTCACTTCACCCCTACCTACATGTACAAATTACCTGGACTAACCTGTACCCCCCCCACATTGACTCAGTACCGGTACCCCCGTTTATAACCTCGTTATTGTTATTTATTGTGTTAGATTTTATTATTTTTTTACTTTAGTTTATTTGGTAAATATTTTCTTAACTCTTTCTTGAACTGCACTGTTCGTTAAAGGCTTGTAAGTAAGCATTTCACGGTAAGGTCTACAGATGTTGTATTCGGCGCATGTGACAATTAAAGTTTGATTTGATTTGATCTAGGAGAGGAGGATGGCATGCTGCTGCTCCTACTGCACCCTGACTTTGACCGCTGGTTGCCAAGGCCGCTGCCGCTACCGCTGGCCTCCCTTCTCCCCTCAGCCATCACTGGCAGGAGATCATCATATCATCATTATTGCCTAAATCACTAGTATCACATTCTGTTAGCAGATGTCCTTTGACAAAGCCAGGGTTAGGGTTAGGCACGCAACCTGTAGACCTACCGTCTGAAAAAAAGTTAAGATATTATAACACAATCAATGTAATACAATTGTAGCAACATATCTACAGTACAGGCCTTGGCTATATCAACCATATGTCATGTGTAAGTGAACCATAAAACCACGTTTCCACAGTGGATACGCCGGTAGGTAAAAGTGACGCAGCATTACATCATACTTCCAGTGTCAGTCCTCTATAATCTTTTGAATGGGCTTGGCAGTGATATAATCAAATATGTGAAAACGTGGTCTACTCATCACACCAATAGGGTTATCCCACCTATTTTAACGGCACTCAAATAAAGTAGCGAGGAACGCGACACTGACCCCTCCGAACAGTAAGGCACTATCCATTCTTCAACTACTCAGCCCCCTCACACGTCCAGGCCATGCATTCCAATGGCCTCACGGCCGCCATCCTACTTCTGTCACCAATGTAGCGAACGGTGGGGCAGGGAAGCGATCCCGCGTCATTAGCGTAAAAAGCAAACACCATGCGCGTATCGCCAATAGGTTAACCCACTTGGTCGGAATTGTAATGTACCTCATAGAGCAAGTATCGCTACAATTGTCACGGATTGCCCGGTACTGCTGCTCATTGTTTCACCAGCTCCGGAGGTCTACTTCACCGGCTTTCTAGGCATCACTAAACTGGATTCATTACCACCAACCCCAGACTGTCTTGTCTCATTACGCATACCTGGTTCCCATTCCCCCTGATTAGTATGTGTATATATGTGCCCTCTGTTCCCCATTGTCCTTGATGATTATTGTTCCATGTCCGTTGGTCTTGTGAGTACCTGTGTTCTGTTGTATTGGCTTGCGTGTTACTGTGTTTGTGTGCAATTGTTATTACGGGTCTTGTCCCATGTGTTGTTATTACGGGTCTCGTCCCGTGTGTTGTTATTACGGGTCTCGTCCTGTACATTTCTTAGAGGTTTACACCTGGCTCTTTGTTTTGGTTACAGCCCTTTTATGGAATATATACATAGGCGTACAGAGGCCCATTATCATCAACTATCCCTCCTGTGTTCCAATGGCTTGGATTAGCTAACACAACGTGCCATTGGAACACAGGAGTGATGGTTGCTGATAATGTGCCTCTGTACGCAGTTTCCAGCAACAATAGTCATTTACAACATGAACAATGTCGACACTGTATTTCTGATCAATTTGATGTTATTTTAATGGACATAAAATGTGCTTTTCTTTCAAAAACAAGGACATTTCTAAGTGACCCCAAACTTTTTAATGGTAATGTATTTTCGTGTTTGTTTTGGGCTTCGTCCCTGTCATGTTCATAACGTACGCTATTTTGGGTAGAGAAATTGTAAAAAATATTTTCGTGTTCCTGCACTTGTCTCCGATCATTATACAACGTGACAGAATAATCAACCCATCTAATGGAGACAGCGGGAAAGGCCGAGCTGGCGACCATCGTAGGGACAGTCCAGCATTACGAGGACTGTCTCTCCAGACTCGGCAGCGCCACGGACAGCGTACTGGCAACCATCCTGCGTTTGGAGGGGAATGTGCAGTCCCTCCAGTCTCCAGCACCGGTTCTGGCACCAGCTCCCACACCCCCACTACCTGCATCCATCCCATCTGAGCCGGTCCGTGGAATACTCCTGTCCCTCCCTGAGCGCTTTGACGGCGCGCCAGCGAGATGCGAGGGATTCCTTCTGCAATGCGACCTGTACCTCGCTCGCTACGCTGAGGCTGTCTCTGGGTTGCCACCGTCATCCCCGCACTGACCGGACGGGCCCTGGATTGGGGTGCCGTGGTCTGGGAAACAGGCGGATCCGAGGTTGAGTCCTATGAGCGCTTCACCCTCCTCTTCCGCTCTGTGTTTGATCATCCTTTGGAGGGCCGAGAGGGAGGTGAGCACCTACTCTGACTACGCCAGGGATCTAGGACCGCCTCGGAATACGCTCTGGAGTTCCGGACCATTGTGGCCTCCACCGGATGGAACGAGTCGTCTTTTGTCACCATTTTCCGCAGCGGACTGCAGGACGAGGTACAGATGGAGTTAGCCTGCCGTGATGACAACCTGTCACTAGACCAGTTCATCAGCATGGCGATCCGGTTGGACAACCTCCTGCGGTCCCGATGAAGACCTGCGCGGAATCCGGAGCCCATGGCTACAACTGCTCCGTGGCAAGAGCCGATGGAGGTGGGCTCTGCATGTTTGCCTGAGGCAGCGCGTAGGAGAAGGAGGATTCTCGGCTTCAGCACGGTGGTTGTGCCTCTGACCTCCTATTGTTCCATGTCCGTTGGTCTTGTGAGTACCTGTGCTCTGTTGTATCGGCTTGCGTGTTACCGTGTTAGTGTGCACTTGTTATTACGGGTCTCATCCCGTGTATTGTTATTACGGGTCTCGTCCCGTGAATTTATTAGAGGTTTACACCTCGCTCTTTGTTTTGGTTACAGTCCTGTGTTATATATATATATATATATATATATATATATATATATATATATATATATATATATATATATATATATATACACACACATATATATATATATATATATATATATACACAGTTGAAGTCGGAAGTTTACATACACTTAGGTTGGAGTCATTAAAACTCGTTTTTCAACCACTCCACAAATTTCTTGTTAATAACAAACTATAGTTTTGGCAAGTCGGTTAGGACATCTACTTTGTGCATGACACAAGTAATTTTTCCAACAATTGTTTACAGACAAATTATTTCACTTATAATTCACTGTATCACAAATCCAGTGGTAAGAAGTTTACATTCACTAAGTTGACTGTGCCTTTAAACAGCTTGGAAAATTCCAGAAAATTATGTCATGGTTTTAGAAGCTTCTGATAGGGTAATTGCCATAATTTGAGTCAATTGGAGGTGTACCTGTGGATGTATTTCAAGGCCTACCTTAAAACTCTGTGCCTCTTTGCTTGACATCATGGGAAAATCTAAAGAAATCAGTCAAGACCTCAGAAAAAAGATTGTAGACCTCCACAAATCTGGTTCATCCTTGGGAGCAATTTCCAAACGCCTGAAGCTACCACGTTCATCTGTACAAGCAATAGTATGCAAGTATAAACACCATGGGACCACGCAGCCATCATACCGCTCAGGAAGGAGACGCGTTCTGTCTCCTAGAGATGTACTTTGGGGAGAAAAGTGCAAATCAATCCCAGAACAACAGCAAAAGACCTTGTGAAGATGCTGGCGGAAACAGGCATAAAAGTGTATACATCCACAGTAAAACAAGTCCTATATCGACATAACCTGAAAAACTCAGCAAGGAAGAAGCCACTGCTTCAAACCTGCCATAAAAAACCAGACTACGGTTTGCAGCTGCACATGGGGACAAAGATCATACTTTTTGGAGAAATGTCCTTTGGTCTGATGAAACAAAAATAGAACAGTTTGGCCATAGTGACCATCGTTATGTTTGGAGGAAAAGGGGGAAGCTTGCAAGCTGAAGAACACCATCCCAACCGTGAAGCACGGGGGTGGCAGCATGATGTTGTTGGGGTGCTTTGCTGCAGGAGGGTCTGGTGCACTTCACAAAATAGATGGCATCATGAGGAAAGGAAAATTATGTGGAAATATTGAAGCAACATCTCAAGACATCAGTCAGGAAGTTAAAGCTTGGTCGCAAATGGGTCTTCCAAATGGACAATGACCACAAGCATACTTGAAAAGTTATGGCAAAATGGCTTAAGGACAACAAAGTCAAAGTATTGGAGTGGCCATCACAAAGCCCTGACCTCAAGCCTATAGAAAATTTGTGGGCAGAACTGAAAAAACGTGTGCAAGCAAGGAGGCCTACAAACCTGACTTAGTTACACCAGCTCTATTAGGAGGAATGGGCCAAAATTCACCCAACTTATTGTGGGAAGCTTGTGGAAGGCTACCCAAAACGTTTGACCCAAGCTAAACAATTTCAAGGCAATGCTACCAAATACTAATTGAGTGTATGTAAATTTCTGACCGACTGGGAATGTGATGAAAGAAAAAAAAGCTGAAATAAATAATTCTCTACTATTATTCTGACATTTCACAATCTTAAAATAAAGTGGTGATCCTAACTGACCTAAGACAGGGAATTTTTTCTCTGATTAAATGTCAGGAATTGTGAAAAACTGAATTGAAATGTATTTGGCTAAGGTGTATGTAAACTTCCGACTTCAACTGTATATACACGTGTTTGTTTTGGGCTTCGTCCTTGTCATGTTCATGACTATGCTATTTTGGGTAGAGAAAAAAAAAAGACTTTCGTATTCCGGAGCCTGTTTCCGATCATTATACAACGTGACAACAATATACAATTATATTTGTGTTCGTGGATGAATTTGCCTCTGACAGATGCCTTTAATTAAGTTTCTGTGTTTCTGTCAATTGAAAACCATTCAAATAGCCGACAAAAAAATTAAAAAACAAACAGGGCTACTTCCTGGATAATGCTGCGTCACTTTCAGACCGTATTAGAATTGCTCATGGAGAGGCTGGTGAGAGTCTGGTAGACCCAACGTGTGCCAAGTGAGTTCTTTGGCAGGAATACATGCTTAGACCTGTTCTTTTTCTTTGATATACACTCAGTGTGTTTCATTTGATTTTGTCTGTCTTTTTATAAATATTTTCCAGACTTTAATTTTGTGTCAACTTATTATTTAATAAACCCATTTTGCACCTTTAAAAAAAAAACTTTGCATCATGCTATGTCATACCCAAGACACTTTCACAAGGCCAATTCCATCATATGATGCGATGGCAATGGCATATGCACATCAATGTCAAAGCACACAGGTATTTCCAATTTGATCAGTAGCCTACATTCAAATGTTTAAACACTATTGAAGCGAAACTCCCCTCATGGTACTTTCTCAGACAAAGCCTGGCTTGTTCCTTATTTAATGAGTGTCTTGGCATCAAACAGGCTGCAGCTAACCACTAACCACTCATGAATGCTCTTCCCCCCCTCACTCTGGAGTGAGGGTCACATTGAGCACCACCTGACAGTTCTCCGGTTCGCCCCACACACCTTGGAAGACACCTAGCCCACGGTTGAGCCACGCTCACCGCTTCAACAAGTTCTGCAAATTGAGACGGGTAAGATGTGTGATGTACTGTAAAACTGACACCTGTCAACACTACTTCAATTCTCAGAGACAAAACATCTGTAAGCTAAACCTTCCAGGTCTCACTGTCTTTGTTTTTTTATAGCTTATTAAGCCATCACCAGGATGAATGATAGTTATATTTAACAACATTTGTGTTTTGTAGATTTTCATTACTCTATACCAGATGTATAGATTTATATTATTATACATTTGAAATGTTTTCTTGAAAGAAACAAATTAATTCCTGTTGGGACCTTATGGAAAGCTTGAACCAAAAGGGATTTCAGATATGAACTAAACAAGTAGTTAACCACTTCACACACATGCTGCTTCCCCTGCATGTTCTCTGTCTCTTTAACCACTCCACACACGTGCTGTGTCCCCTGCATGTTCTCTGTCTCTTTAACCACTCCACACACGTGCTGTGTCCCCTGGATGTTCTCTGTCTCTTTAACCACTCCACACACGTGCTGTGTCCCCTGGATGTTCTCTGTCTCTTTAACCACTCCACACACGTGCTGTGTCCCCTGGATGTTCTCTGTCTCTTTAACCACTCCACACACGTGCTGCGTCCCCTGCATGTTCTCTGTCTCTTTAACCACTCCACACACGTGCTATGTCCCCTGCATGTTCTCTGTCTCTTTAACCACTCCACACACGTGCTGTGTCCCATGGATGTTTTAAATAAGAAGTGGCAGCGTCTGTGTTTCTTCCTAGATGTAAGGATGTAATATCAGCCCTAAAGTTGTAAGGAGACAGAAATATATTTTAAAAAGCACATAGTCAATCTCGCCCTTCCTACAGAATCAAACACAATGCAATAAGTCACAGCTCAGCTTCCCCCCATTGATATACACTGGTATGAATCATTTCTAAGACCATATGCCATGTCTTCCAAAGTAAAATGTCCCCGGCTCAGTTATTTTACTTCTCTGTTAAGCCCCACTCTCTGACCCCCTATACCGTCACAGAACTGTCACTGTTTGGAAACCCCATCTTCATAGAAACATTTTGACCGTTTGAGTGGCTCTGTAAGGAGTAAAATATATAAATATGTTGGAAAAGCCTCACACATCCTTTGCAATTTGGGTCCCATTGGGGTTCAGGGAGCGTGTGATTGGTGGAGTGGCTCTGAATGTCTCCCTTTGCGCCCATGCTGCTTAGAGGCAGGGCCCCAACATGTCCCCTCTTGTTCCCCCACACAGCAAACCCCTTCACTCTCAATTTAACCCGAAATCTGATGAACCTATTATCACACACACACACAGACACACACACACACGCACATTCACGTACACACACACACACACGCACACGCACACGCACACACACATTCACATACACACTAACATCAGATTTCATGGAAGAAAGAGTGGATATAGTTGCAAGTGATCAATCACCAGGCGTGAACCCAGGCGGCAAGGCATTAGTAATTCCTACCGTTTTCAGTCCACTCGCCCGAGCAGAAGATCAGCCGGCATATTTAATGCTCAACTCTCTCACTCAACTCTCTCACTGAATTTAAAGGAAATCATGACTCATGAGGCATTCTATAGCACTGAAAGATGGTTACTCCCCAGTTCCCACTAACCATTTAGTTGCAGAGAACACACCTCATCCAATAATAAACAGTTCTCCCAGGTACAATAAAAAGACCACATCCATTGGTTCTCTCACATAAAGTAGCTCCTCTGCTTGTTTAATATGACCACGTGGATGAGGCTGCTGTATGTCCCTTTAGGTTGTAATGTGCAATTTGCCAGCTTGCTGTGGTAGACTGTGGTTCTGCTGGTCCCCTCGGGTGAACGCTGTCAATTTAATGGGATCACTGGAAAGCAAAGCTGCTGTGAAAGATTGGTTTAAGTACGTCAATCGTGCACTTGTCACTTCGCTCGTTACCGCGGAGATCCAGATTGAAAGAGGCATCAATGTTTAAGAAAACAAGCAGTAAAACAAGCACCTGGGGACAATAGGGCTGTCACGGACACTGTCAACCACACAGGACAGCTGTATTCCCTCTGTTGTCTGGCAGCATTGCTTTAGACTGAGGGATATAGAAATGCTTTTGCACTAGAGACATCTAGGAGATTTGTCCTTTTGCATAATTATTTTCATTTCGTTGGTCCTGGGATATACCTGTACTTATATGATTACATATAATAGTTAAATTTATCTTCTCCTCTTTTACCCATAAACTGTGTAACAAAGCATGTTTTTGATAGAAAATGTTCTGCTGTTTTATATTTCAAATGCAAACCTGCCAAGAAGTGAGATGGGTGTAGACTAGAGCACAGTGGGACGTCATAACTATTCTCTATGAGATCTTAGACCTATCAACATCCACCGCAAGTCTTGTGCGAGAAACCTGCGTCACATTTGAGCCAATGAAAGCAGTTGTTTGGGAGCTCAGCAGGGGGTTGACTTAGTGGAAACATGCTCACTTGGTCTACAGTTGGTTTGAGTGGAGGTGGTTGTTTAGCATCATGGATCATTGTTACCTTTTGGGAACCCACACAATAACCTATGAGACTGATATGATCCAGTTTTTCACCTCAATGTTTTATCTATCATTGCTCTCTCTCTCTTTATCTCTCTCTCATCCTCCATTGTTTCCTCTCCACTCACCTTTCCTTCCCCACTAAGAGTTCCTGGCCAGGAGGCCGATTATTCGGATGCACACCAAACCTCACACCGTTTCCAGCCCAACAATGAAAGGAGCTTTCAGCAAGGCTGGTTCCAATTCATCTGTGATAAATGAGAAGATAAGGCAATCAGTGCACACCATGACACTGTGTGCAGCTAGTTAGGCACACTTCGAGACCACTCAGGTGTGCTTGTGAAGCCCTACGGTTGGCTGGGCCTCCATATATATATATATGTCTGTAACACACATCCCTGATGGTGGTCACTTTATCCACTTTGCTCCTCCTTATCATGCTCATGTTTTGTTCTGCAGCAGGCCACACTGTATCAGTGGTATCTAAAATGCCTGCAAACCTGGATTGTCTGGTGTTCTCTAAGCCTGGATTGTCTGTTGTTCTCTAAGCCTGGATTGTCTGTTGTTCTCTAAGCCTGAATTGTCTGTTGTTCTCTAAGCCTGGATTGTCTGTTGTTCTCTAAGCCTGGATTGTCTGTTGTTCTCTAAGCAGCCCGCGCCAGAGGAGATGTGAGGATCAGACCAGGGCAGACTAGACTCATCTGCCCGTATTTGTTTTTCCTGTTGGTGCAGTTACCCTGTTGGATAGCTGTCTGCAGAGTTCCATCTCCCCGCTGTGGGGGCCACTGTGGGTGTCCAGGGGGGAGAGGTTCAGCCCAGCCGGGTTCAGGCTCTACATCCAGGTGGTCCTGGGGGCTTTGCGGGGGAGGCTGCGGGCGGCCGAGGACCACCTGACACAGGTGAGAGAGGGAGAGAATGGAACTGATTGGGAGAGCGAGACAGACAAACAGCGAGAGAGAGCTGCACCACGTTGCCATGGTTTTGGCCTTAGATTGATTACTGTTCTGTTGTGGAGTGAATGTGACGAGTGTGACTGGATTACTGTTCTATTGTGGAGTGAACGTGACGAGTGTGACTGGATTACTGTAGGTCTCTTCCCTTTCATGTTACAGCTCCACTCCTTTTCTCCTTTGTAAAACTCCTTTGTTTTATTCTGGGCTTATTTCTTTTGCCTCATTGATCTCTTAACTCAATGGTAATTCCCAATTTTTCCACTGACACAAATACAGCAGCCTCCTTGACAGTACTGGACATGAAATAGCCTAGGTAAAACTGAGGTTTAGAGGCTTACAAGCTGAGATGCTAATGCTTTCAAATATGATTACCTTTTAGAATATTTGGCAATGAAGGTCAGGGAAAAATTATTTGCATTGAGATGGAAATAAGGTGCATTTTGAATATGCTTCATCAATCATTCAGTAGCGCTTCTGCAAATCTCCATGCAATTATGATTTTACGTCTTTCTGGGGAGAAACATTATTCATTGTGAATGAAAAGCCTCAGGGTAAAAATATTCAGGGTGTTTGAGATTGATTTGACTTGCGATATAAATGTGTGTATTCATATAGATTCCTTTGGCTTTTACATTTGGTGGTCCAAGTTCAAAGGGTCAGGGAAGTTAACTGTCACAGTAGAGCATTTCAGATAGGAGTTACTCATATTTTATCTGAATTTATTTCAATATGGCCACAAAGATTTCAGAGTACCTTCACCAAACAATAATTTTAATCATAATTGATCTGCCTAATAAAATGAAGGTTAACAACAACAAAAAAGATATGTCATAATCAACCCATTTTACATACCTAAATATGTCCGTTAATCTGTTATTTGGGCTGTGTCTGCAGAATTCCATCACAAGTGGCCCTCATCTCAGCTCATTGGAGCACCACAATGACAGACAGACAGTGACAGGCATGCAGACAGAACTTCCTCCTTGCGTCGACCATGTTGTAGTTTCCTATTAGTCTTGTCTCCAGTGGGACGGGAAGTAAAAGAGGCCTGGTCTTGTTTTGAGCATGTTTATGCAAGGGCCTGACTTTTTGGGAGTGTGTGTACTTACATGTTCGTAGGGAAATTAAAATGAGTTAACACTTTTGGTGACGGGGACTGTCCTCCCACATTAACTTTCCCATTACGATGCGGCTGCGTCGGATGGTCGGTTGGGGGGGCGACGGAGGTTCAGAGAGATGCCTGGAATGCGATTGTGGGGGTTGGTGGGTAATGTTTGGGGACAAACAGGCCCACAGTTGGGGGAGTGTGAAAGGGCCTGGGCTCTGACGCTGAATGGAAGGGGCTGAGTGGACCACCTCTCTCAGGCTAGGGAGCTGTCACTCAATGCTGAGAGAGAGAGAGAGAGAGAGAGAGAGAGAGAGAGAGAGAGAGAGAGAGAGAGAGAGAGAGAGAGAGAGAGAGAGAGAGAGAGAGAGAGAGAGAGAGAGAGAGAGAGAGAGAGAGAGAGAGAGAGAGAGAGAGAGAGAGAGAGAGAGAGAGAGAGAGAGAGAGAGAGAGAGAGAGAGAGAGAGAGAGAGAGAGAGAGAGAGAGAGAGAGAGAGAGAGAGAGAGAGAGACTCTATGTTCCTCACCTTAAATATATACAAAAAAATATACAAAGAAGGTGTATTATATTAGACCCATGTAGACCCGTGAAAATATGTTGATGGGCTGTGTATAGTCACAAATAACATAAACACACCTTGAATGTCAAAATCGCAATGCTTGTATTAAGTAATGCCAATAATTATGTGAAAGTGCATATCACATTCAAGCTATTAGAAATTCGAGCATTAGAAATGTCACCAAGTTTTTTTTTTTTTACAGTCTGTAAATACCAATTGGATATGAAGAATTTTTGGGGGAAAAAATAACTTGGTGGACGGGTAGAATTTGTATGTATAACAGTAATATTTATAATAGTAATATTTAAAATAGTTTTGTATACATTTATTTAAAATTGCATTTGTCTGCTTCTGGGGGGATTCTGTTAAAATGCAGGCAAAGTCGGCTGAATTCCGATAGATGGAAACGGCCAGATGACCTTGGGTCGATTCTGGGCAGTCAATCACCCGATTCCGGGCCGATTCAATCAGTTCCGGCCCCCCAGAAGTGGGCCGCTTCTGTGCTGATTCCTCATTGCTAGCTGGGATGGGGCTTATATTCGATGTTATAGTGTTTCCATGTTGTGACGTGGCTCTTCAGTTAAAGAGCTGAGCTTTTCATTACAAGGAGCACACGGTCACAGAGGTAGGAGGAGCAGTGTCTGTCAATCATCAACATAGCAACAGCTTGTTGTTCTTTCCACACCATGCTTGATATACGTCCAGTTGACGTAGCCTATGTCACAGTTGATGAAACCTACATCGCAGTTGACGTAGTCGGTAGATGTAGCCTCGCAAACCAGTCGCAGAATGTGACGACAGAATTGAGGAAAATCGTATAATCTAGCCAGGTTGAAATCAAGATTTGAATTTGGTCACATCGCACAGTGTGACATGTAATACTTGTAAAAGACTGAATCTGACGTACAATGTGGAAAGGCCTTAACCGGAGCACAATCTCCATATCTTTGCCTATTCACACCATTTCCCTGAGGTGCTCAACGTCTTCAACACACCAAATCAAATCTAATTTTATTGGTCACATACACAAGGTTAGCAGATGTTATTGTGAGGGTAGCGAAATGCTCTTCAACACACAAATTCAGATTTTTTTTATTGGACTCCTATGGGATTCTATCCTATAGGATTTCATTTTACAGGAAACCAATAGAGATTTTGCAAACAGTCCTATTGGAGGCCTATAGGATTCTATCCTATAGGACTTGATCCAAAACCTGATAGTATTTTCTAGTGGATTTTTTGGGGGGAATCCTAAAGGATTTTATGACTAGGGAAAAGGGCGATAATTCTCTCATTGCCTTTATTCAGAGAGATATTTGATTTGTCTTGGATTATTCAAGCATCCACAGTCCCCTTACCTGTCTCTTATTTTCAAATAAGTCTATTTTCCCTGTTGATAAATCCAATAGAAATAGTATGTTTGCTTTAGCTTTTTATGTCTTATTCTCTTGTCCAAGTTATTTTTGTTAGTCCTAAAAGTCCATTACTAGAGATTGAGATTGTGTGTTATAGCTGGTGGATTTGTGTGTCTTCCCATGTTGATATACTTTTTACTCTCCCTGTCTTTATACGCCAAACCCTGGTGTGGAGTTTAATTAGCGCATTTATTGGAGGAGTGTACGCTGGAACTGTCTCTAGCTCGTTACATATCGAAGTGAGAGATCGACAGCATTAGGCTGTCTTAAACTTCTGACAGCTCTAAGTGCCCCAATCCACACATGTCCCCACGTCGATTAAATGAAGTGAAAATTGCATTCTCGTCTGGCTTGATAGGAAAATGGAGAATGTGATCATGAAATATACACAGTTGTCACTTCTTAAAAAGGTGTCAGAAATGTGCTTCAGTGGATAAGGTGAATATTTGCCATGAGAGAAGAGAAGAAGGGCTTTGGAGAGAGAAAACGTGTGATGTGTGTGATCAATGAAAGACTTCATTGCCCCACTCTTCATTGCTCATGTAAAAAGAGGCTATAGATCTAGGCCTCTGTGTCAGTACGCAAAGTACTTCTGATGCCGCTTACATGACAATACTGCCACCTAGGGGTGATTGGCTACACAACAGAAACTCTCACCCTCTGTGTGAGACAGCTGCTCTCTTTCTCACTTAGTTTTCACTTCAAAACGGACAGGAAAATACACTTGCCATGTTTATGTAATGCTCCGGCTTTTAGTATGTTTTGTGAATTCTTGAATAGCTTGTTGTTGCTTCAAGCATCAGTGTGTGGTTGGTATAAGACAGTGAAATGCATGGTGAGTTTGACTTTGAACGAAGCACAGAGAGACATGCGACAGAATAAAGACTTCATTCCATCATTATTTTATAGCAATTCAAAATTAACATTAAATCTAATCTGCCATTGTAATGGACATTTCTAATGCTCTGTTGTATCCATGAGAAAAGTGTTATTATAAAGAAATCTAATACGGTATATGTTACATCATTAAGTTTTGCTGATTCTTGGGGCCAAGCCTGAACTAATTTCACAGGAACACAGAGGGGTTTGTCCGGTGGTGAGGTGGCCACCAAATAGAGATGATTGTGAACTCAGCCATCCAGCAACAGAATCATGCCAAACACACCTCTTCCCATCTGATCCCGTGACTAACCCAGGTGAGAGAGCGAGGGAGAAGCAGGCCAGGCAGGGAGGCAGGGGGGCAGGGGGCAGAGAGCTAGTCTGAGCAACACAGGAACTTCAGGAAACCTGATTTCCAAGTCCAGGATCAAAGCTCAGCTGGGCCTGCCCTGTAGATGGGCTCTGGTGCTTTGAAGATGAAACAGAGGGGATTTGGGCCCTGTGCCAACTAGCTCACAGATCGCAGGTAGGGAAGCAGCGTCCTTCACAGTGTGTGGGAGAGGGTGGATTGGGCCGTGGATGGGGCTGGGGTCGGGGGTTGTGGTGGGGCTCCAGGGCTGATGGTGGAGGGCTGAGAGGTGGATGCAGGTTGAAGCCGAGGCCCAGAGATGGGTCTATGTTTGATTAGCGGCCACAGGAAACCTTGTGTTATAGGTAAGGAAGGGCAGGGAAAAATCCACAGAACAATCAAATAGAATGACATATCAAAGGTCAAGATAGATGGAGGAAGCTGGCCAGAGATCTCCCGTTTATTGTGGCAGATGAGTCTGACATCTACAGTTGAAGTCGGAAGTTTACATACACTTAGGTTGGAGTCATTAGAACTTGTTTTTCAACCACTCCACAAAGTTCTTGTTAACGAACTATAGTTTTGCCAAGTCGGTTAGGACATCTACTTTGTGCATGACACAAGTAATTTTTCCAACAATTGTTTACAGACAGATTATTTCACTTATAATTCACTGTATCACAATTCCAGTGGGTCAGAAGTTTACATACGCTAAGTTGACTGTGCCTTTAAACAGCTTGGAAAATTCCAGAAAATTATGTCATGGCTTTAGAAGCTTCTGATAGGCTAATTGACATAATTTGAGTCAATTGGAGGTGTACCTGTGGATGTATTTCAAGGCCTACCTTCAATCTCAGTGCGTCTTTGCTTGACATCATGGGAAAATCAAAAGAAATCAGCCAGGACCTCAGAAAAAAGATTGTAGACCTCCACAAGTCTGGTTAATCCTTGGGAGCAATTTCCAAACGCCTGAAGGTACCACGTTCATCTGTACAAGCAATAGTACGCAAGTGTAAACACCATGGGACCACGCAGCCGGCATACCGCTCAGGAAGGAGATGCGTTCTGTTCCTTAGAGATGAACATAGTTTGGTGCGAAAAGTGCAAATCAATCCCAGAACAACAGCAAAGGACCTTGTGAAGATGCTGGCGGAAACAGGTACAAAAATATCTATATCCACAGTAAAACAAGACCTATATCGACATAACCTGAAAGGCCGCTCAGCAAGTAAGAAGGCACTGCTCCAAAACCGCCATAAAAAAGCCAGACTACGATTTGCAACTGCATATGGGGACAAAGATCGTACTTTTTGGAGAAATGTCCTCTGGTCTGATGAAACAAAAATAGAACTGTTTGGCCATAATGACCACTGTTATGTTTGGAGGAAAAGGGGGGATGCTTGCAAGCCGAAGAACACCATCCCAACCGTGAAGCACGGGGGTGGCATCATCATGTGTGGGGGTGCTTTGCTGCAGGAGGGACAGGTGCACTTCACAAAATAGATGGCATCATGAGGAAAGGAAAATTATGTGGATATATTGAAGCAACAGCTCAAGACATCAGTCAGGAAGTTAAAGCTTGGTCGCAAATGGGTCTTCCAAATGGACAATGACCCCAAGCATACTTCCAAAGTTGTGGCAAAATGGCTTAAGCACAACAAAGTCAAGGTATTGGAGGTGCATTCACAAAGCCCTGACCTCACTCCTATAGAAAATTTGTGGGCAGAACTGAAAAAGCGTGTGTGAGTAAGGAGGCCTACAAACCTGACTCAGTTACACCAGCTCTGTCAGGAGGAATGGGCCAAAATTCACCCAACTTATTGTGGGTAGCTTGTGGAAGGCTACCCGAAACGTTTGACCCAAGTTAAACAATTTCAAGGCAATGCTACCAAATACTAATTGAGTGTATGTAAACTTCTGACCCACTTGGAATGTGATGAAAGAAAAGAAAGCTGAAATAAATAAATCACTCAACTATTATTCTGATTTTTAACATTCTTAAAATAAAGTGGTGATCCTAACTGACCTAAGACAGGGAATTTTTACTTGGATTAAATGTCAGGAATTGTGAAAAACTGAGTTTAAATGTATTTGGCTGAGGTGTATGTAAACTTCCGACTTTAACTGTATATAAAGAATGATATACATTGACTACTGTACTGTATGTTCTCCCGGGTGGTTTTATGTAGTTGTATTTTGTATGGAGCTATCTTTGATCTGATCTAAATGTTTTAGGGTTTCCAGATCATTATTGAATACCATTGAAACCAAGAAACCAGAGCACTCTCTCTGGCTGTTGTTTCATGCCACATCTTGTTGCCAATGTGCTTTGTGATCCACTACACAGTCTTGGCCTTGTAGCCCTGGTCAGAGGGAAGCGTTTCTCCACACACGTCCACCCTGGTGACGGCTACACTGTGAGAAGCGGTAGGGGGCACAGAGGGTCTTGAAATCCTACTGCCAAATGTCACATCCACTCCTTTTACTGTGTGTCCCCGGGCAAAGCCCAACCAGAATAGCACAAGTGTTCATACTCACAGGCCGCAAACTTATGTTAACCCTCATTTTAAGGGTACAAGTGTCTATCTGAAGGGGACATGTAAACCCTCCCTATCTAAGATCCTAAATGTGTCAAAATTAGTTCAGGATGTGGATTCGTCATCCTACCTAGCACGTCTGTTGTTGATACAGTGTCATCAAGCTCTGGAAATGTTGTACAGAAGCATCACACGTTCTATCATTCCTTGCATTGAGTTGCTTTGTCTTTGACTGTAGATGGTGGACTCTGTATGGCCTTGCCATGCTCTGTCAGATCTTCTCTCCTTCACTGGAAAAGTGGCAATGAATGTTCAAAGGTTGGATGCACAGAGACCTGGGTTTATGGTATATCTGGTGGATGGCAGCAAAATGTCAGTGAGCACAGAGCTTTTTGAGGAGAAGAATAGTTTGGATAGATCAGAATCAGTTAAGATCTTTTCCTTTAAAATCATTCTATGTAGACATTTGTTCAAGTTCACCTCTTTTTAAGAGGGACTATTTGTGTCACGTTCCTGACCTGTTTTCTGTTAGTTTTGTATGTGTTAGTTGGTCAGGACGTGAGTTTGGGTGGGCAGTCTATGTTTTGTGTTTCTATGTTGGTTTAATGGGTACCTGATATGGTTCTCAATTAGAGGCAGGTGGTTTTCATCTCCTCTGATTGAGAATCATATTAAGGTAGGTGGTGTCACATTGTTTGTTTGTGGGTGGTTGTCTCCTGTGTCAGTGTCTGTATGTTACGCCACACGGGACTGTTTCGGTATCGTTCGTTCGTTCGTTCGTTTTGTATGTAGTCTGTTTCCTGTTCATGCGTTCTTCACGTTATATGTAAGTTCGTGTCCAGGTCTGTCTACATCGTTTATTTGTTTTGTAGTTTATCAAGTGTATTTCGTTTCGTCTTCGTCTTGTTTAATAAATCATTATGTATTCACAACCCGCTGCATTTTGGTCCTCCGATCCTTCTCTCCTCTCCTCGTCCGAGGAGGAGGAAGATCTAGACACCCGTTACAGAACCACCCACCAACAAACGATCAAGCAGCGGTGTAACGGGAGAGAGAGACAGCGCACGAAGCAGGATTTCTGGTCTTGGGAGGAAATCATGGAAGGAAAAGGACCATGGGCTAAAGTTGGAGTGAATCGCCGCCCATGGGAACAGCTGGAGGCAGCTCGGAGAGCGGAGGAAACCGGAGAGAGGAACCGGCGTTATGAGGGGACGCGTCTAGCACGGAAGCCCGAAAAGCCCGTGAGTACTACCCAAAAATTTCTTGGGGGGGGGCTAAGAGGTAGTGGGCCAAGGGCAGGTAGGAGACCTGCGCCCACTTCCCAGGCTAACCGTGGAGAGCGGGAGTACGGGCAGACACCGTGTTACGCAGTAGAGCGCACGGTGTCTCCTGTACGTGTTCATAGCCCGGTGCGGGTTATTCCACCTCCCCGCACTGGTAGGGCTAGATTGAGCGTTGAGCCGGATGTCATGAAGCCGGCCCTACATATCTGGCCACCAGTACGTCTCCTCGGGCCGGCTTACATGGCACCAGCCTTACGCATGGTGTCCCCGGTTCGCCTACATAGCCCGGTGCGGGTTATTCCACCTCCCCGCACTGGTCGGGCGACGGGGAGCATTCAACCAGGTAAGGTTGGGCAGGCTCAATGCTCAAGGGAGCCAGTACGCCTGCACGGTCCGGTATTTCCGGCGCCACCTCCCCGCCCCAGCCCAGTACCACCAGTGCCTACTCCACGCACCAGGCTTCCAGTGCGTTTCCAGAGCCCTGTTCCTCCTCCACGCACTCTCCCTATGGTGCGTGTCTCCAGCCCAGTGCCTCCAGTTCCGGCACCACGCACTAAGCCACCTGTGCGTCTCCAGAGCCCTGTACGCACTGTTTCTTCTCCCCGCACTCGCCCTGAGGTGCGTGCCCTTAGCCCGGTACCACCAGTGCCGGTACCACGCACCAGGCCTATAGTGCGCTTCGAGAGGTCAGTGTGCCCTGTCCCTGCTCCCCGCACTAGCCTGAAGGTGCGTGTCCTTAGCCCGGTGCCTCCAGTTCCGGCACCACGCACCAGGCCTACAGTGCGCCTCATCCGGCCTGAGCCATCCGTCTCCCCAGCGCCATCTGAGCCATCCGTCTCCCCAGCGCCATCTGAGCCATCCGTCTCCCCAGCGCCATCTGAGCCATCCGTCTCCCCAGCGCCATCTGAGCCATCCGTCTGCCCAGCGCCGTCTGAGCCATCCGTCTGCCCCGAGCCATTAGAGCCGCCCGTCTGTCCCGAGCCGTCAGAGCCGTTAGTCAGTCAGGAGCCGCTAGAGCCATTCGTCAGTCAGGATCTGCCAGAGCCGCCAACCAG
This sequence comes from Salvelinus namaycush, assembly GCF_016432855.1. Lineage (NCBI taxonomy): Eukaryota > Metazoa > Chordata > Actinopteri > Salmoniformes > Salmonidae > Salvelinus > Salvelinus namaycush. The sequence goes on from NC_052327.1 coordinate 34,545,249, forward strand.
ACCGGATCTGCCAGAGCCGCCAACCAGACAGGATCTGCCAGAGCCGCCAACCAGACAGGATCTGCCAGAGCCGCCAACCAGACAGGATCTGCCAGAGCCGCCAACCAGACAGGATCTGCCAGAGCCGCCAACCAGACAGGATCTGCCAGAGCCGCCAGCGAGCAATGAGCGTCCAGAGCCGTCAGCGAGCCATGAGCGTCCAGAGCCGTCAGCGAGCCATGAGCGTCCAGAGCCGTCAGCCAGCCATGAGCGTCCAGAGCCGTCAGCTAGCCATGAGCGTCCAGAGCCGTCAGCGAGCCATGAGCGTCCAGAGCCGTCAGCCAGCCATGAGCGTCCAGAGCCGCCAGCCAGCCATGAGCGTCCAGAGCCGTCAGCCAGCCATGAGCTGCCCCTCAGCCCAGAGCTGCCATTAATCCTGAACTGCCCCTCAGTCCAGAGCTGTCTCTCTGTCCGGAGCTGCCCTTCAGCCCGGAGTTGCCCCTCTATCCTGAGCTACCTCTCTATCCTGACCTACCTCTCTGTCCTGAGCTACCTTATCCCGGTGCTGCCCCTTGTCCCGGTGCTGCCCCTTATTTTGATGTTATCCTGTAAATTAAGTGGGTGTAATAGGAGGGTGGTCAGTCGGAGGGGGAGACGTAAGCTGGGATTGACTATGGTGGGGTGGGGACCTCGCCCAGAGCCTGAGCCACCACCGTGGTCAGATGCCCACCCAGACCCTCCCCTAGACTTTGTGCTGGTGCGCCCGGAGTTCGCACCTTAAGGGGGGGGTTATGTCACGTTCCTGACCTGTTTTCTGTTAGTTTTGTATGTGTTAGTTGGTCAGGACGTGAGTTTGGGTGGGCAGTCTATGTTTTGTGTTTCTATGTTGGTTTAATGGGTACCTGATATGGTTCTCAATTAGAGGCAGGTGGTTTTCATCTCCTCTGATTGAGAATCATATTAAGGTAGGTGGTGTCACATTGTTTGTTTGTGGGTGGTTGTCTCCTGTGTCAGTGTCTGTATGTTACGCCACACGGGACTGTTTCGGTATCGTTCGTTCGTTCGTTTTGTATGTAGTCTGTTTCCTGTTCATGCGTTCTTCACGTTATATGTAAGTTCGTGTCCAGGTCTGTCTACATCGTTTATTTGTTTTGTAGTTTATCAAGTGTATTTCGTTTCGTCTTCGTCTTGTTTAATAAATCATTATGTATTCACAACCCGCTGCATTTTGGTCCTCCGATCCTTCTCTCCTCTCCTCGTCCGAGGAGGAGGAAGATCTAGACACCCGTTACAATTTGTTGTGAAAGAGCTAATAATAACTCCGTGCCAGGCTCTTGATATGATGTTGGAACACCTTTCCACATCAGGCTATTGTGCCCCCTCAGTTGTAAGTCCATCTGTCATGTAGCGATATCGATAACTTAGAGCAGACCATAATCTCAACCGGCACCTGTCAAGATGCTACTGTTCTCTCTGTTGAACAGAATAACTCTGATGATGCTCCTCTAAAGTTGAGCCAAACTGATGTTCTGTAAACTAGGTTACATGTCACACCTCCATCGTTGTTTGAGAGGTCAGTTTAGCTATAATTTCAATGCCAGGTAGTCATCCTCAGGTTCCGTAGCATTGTCAATCTGGACAGGCATGTTTTTTCTGTTAGCAGACTAACCATGAAGCAGATGGTAACTAAACAACACCCATCTCACTTTGAGCACACAATGGACACTACAGGAGCATACATTACTTTTTAATTGGAAAACAAAGAGTCGCTATAGATTCTTAGTAAAATATGTTGTTTGTGTTTTTACTCAGTAGTATCTGTCTTAAGATGTGAAGGGGGTTTTCCACAGGATCAATGTCAGGCTGTGGGGAGGCCGGCCCAGCGGCCTGCTCCCATGCTGTCTAACTGGAGTGGGACGTGGGTGTGGTGGGGAAGTGACGACCTCTAATTGAGCTCTGTGGAGACTTAACACCCCATGGAACAGAATGAAAAAAAGCCCAGGCTGGCTGGGTCTCCATTGTGTGGAAAATAAATACGTACAGTCGTGTCCCAGGGTGTGAAATAACACACCAGCTCAAGGATTTCACTGGTCATTTCATCCCCAGCTGCAGGCCGAAAACCAAATGACATTGTCTTTAAAAAACAAGAGCACAATAGTGTTGGGCCCAGGCAGGGACAGAGGGTAAGGCTTTAAGTGCAGTTTATCTAGCTGTAGCGCTCAGGGAAGCATGGAGCTGAAATGACAAGTCAGTTAGGAAGCCGATTGTCAAGTATGCTCTGATACCGGCATGCACTTGCTATTGATATTTTGTCGGTATTACTCCCATGAGAAGAATTCAGAATTATTTATTTATTTCAAAGTTATGATAATGTCTATTTTTCTTTAGTTTTCTATAGCTATGATATTCATTCACTTGTAAACATTTTAGTCTCTCGCTGTCTGTTTTCGAGTCTGTACGACAAAAGGGCAACTTAGTTTCTCCCTGTCAACCAATTTAGCTAACACCAGTTTAGGTCTTGTACTTGGAATGAGAATGGCATGAGAGGAGATGGGCTCCATCTGCTGCTTGTCACTTCCCAACACGTTCTACAGCACCTGGGGGAATCAGAGTCCGTCGCCACATCTTCCGTCAAACACACTGCCTGATGCCTGATGGCTGTCTGGGTCACAGGGCAGCCACGCTCCGCATTACAAACACGGTCGTTGCACCGCCACTCAGCCCCGTAACCATCGTCACCCTGTTGGCCACAGCATGCTCCTGGTTACACTGTGTCCTCTCTTCTTGTCCCTCTTCTTCACTGTTTATAACCAAAATGGCAGCCGATTTGTCCAGAGGTCTTGATTGTTTTTAACAGGGAGGGCATGTTAGACAGAGTTTGTCTGTCAGTGGCCTGTGTAGTGTGTTGAACATACAGTTTCTCCTTCTGCTCTGTTCCTGTTTATAGGATCCTTTGCATAGCATTGTCAGCATTGTGGAGACAATGGTGATAATGGCAGTAAATAAGAGCGATTATTAATTATCTGATGGATAATTCATCTGAGAATTACAGTGGAGGTTTTAGTGTGGTTCAGGATCAGTAAGCAGATGTTTGCTGGAGGCTATTTCACATATCTAGCCTCACGTCAAAGATGTCTCCCAAGCTACTGTGGAATATGCTGCTCTTTTAGCATAGCCATTGACCGTATGAATATAAAATATACATTATTAGTAGTATGCATGTATTATTATCATTATTCAATTATTATAATTATTTAGATTTTCAGTAATGCCTCAAAAACATTCTTTATAAGTAGCTCAAAGCCGCCTGTCATCAATAATTCATAGATATTTTAGCTTTTCTTACATAATAACTAAATTATGCTAAATTACATTAATGAATAGGATTTGATTTGCTCTCATTTCATGTTCATCTATTAATTACACCATTTAGATAAATAGTAGAAAACATCTTTCTTTTGCATTATTTAATCATGGATATTTTATTCGCTACATTTGCGGTATTAACATTACAGGGTTATTTCATCTCATTAGTATGAGATAACGACATGTACAAAACAAACTGGCTACGTGTCTTTGCTAATGATTGGGATTCTGAAAGTCAGGAGCTCTACAATGACAATCATGCATTATTTTACTTGATTTGTTTTAATGAACCCATGGAAAGCGAATCATAACATCCGATGCGTTCTATTAAACAGATTCATTAATTTAACCTTCATTTGCTATTACTCCTCTTACAAGAGAACATGGAATAGCATGTCTACTGGAAATGCTCCAAACCTAAAAGGGTTCTTCGGCTGTCCCCATAGGAGAAGCCTTTGAAGATACCTTCATGGTTCCTTACCACAGAGGGTTCTACATGTAACCCAGAAGAGTTCTTCTGGAACCAAAAAGGGTTATTCTATGGGGACAGCCGAAGAACCCTTTTCTAAGCATGTAGAGTCACAGGTTGATAGGATTAAGGAACTCCCGGTTTAGAATCATGGAATGTGCTTTGGTATATGAGATTACGTGTTATTGTATTTATCTTCAATGTGTTGATTCTTTTTTTGTATAATTTGCCGAACTTAAAGTTTACATTTGACTGCAAACAGTAACCTTTGTCACTTGTTTTAAAACTACAAAACTGTCACGTCACTGTTTTCTTTGTGTGAAGCTGCCTAGTATTTCTCACATACTTGATTGTAAAAGAACAACATGTTTTGAGACGATATCCTGCCAGCTTTTTTACAATCCATTAGTTCCTGGCGCAACATCAAAAGGAAGTGGAGGTAGAGTGAAATTCCTGTTCGACACAGATCTCAGGATCAAAAGCCAGAGACATTCTCCGAGCAGCACGGGGGCATGCTTGCTAGACCTGAAACATAACAACAATTAGCATCCATCCACCAGTAGATCCTGTCTCCAGTTCCTTCAGCTAGCGCACAGAGTGGAGGGAGTCAACACCTCTTTCAATTGTGTAAGAGCGGTACTGTAGATTTAACTGCATTTCACAGTCCAGTTGAGGTAGAATAACATTCATCCTCAGTCATTGATTTTCTGATGTTATTAAGTAAAATATCAGTATGATATGGGGGAAAACAAGTGTTTTGTCTTGTATTTCTGTTTGAATGGTTTTCTCATTTGTTTGTAATATGTGACAATGAATTAAATGAAAAAACGGCAATTAAACTCAGTTTATAAACATTTTCCTTAAACACAGCTTATAAACCGCAATTTGCATATATCAAATACATAATTTTACTCTCTCATAGACTAGTGCTGGCAATTTAATTATTAGTCGACAAAATAATATTCATTTCAGGTTATATGACTTGGAAGAGAATGGAGGCTTTACGAACAGTAGGGAGGGCTGAACACAGCTTGTGTGTGTGTGTGTGTTGTGTGTGTGTGTGTGTGTGTGCGTGCTCGTGCATATTTGTACTTCATTGGATGCGTGCGCGTGTGAGCGAATGTTTGTGTGCGTATGGGTACATGTGCATATGTGTGTTGGTGGTAAAAGGTATAGATGGTCTAATGACACAGGGAAGAGGCGTCCTCCAGCAGCTTGGGAAGAGGCGTCCTCCAGCAGCTTGGGAAGAGGTGTCCTCCAGCAGCTTGGGAAGAGGTGTCCTCCAGCAGCTTGGGAAGAGGTGTCCTCCAGCAGCTTGGGAAGAGGCGTCCTCCAGCAGCTTGGGAAGAGGCGTCCTCCAGCAGCTTGGGAAGAGGTGTCCTCCAGCAGCTTGGGAAGAGGCGTCCTCCAGCAGCTTGGGAAGAGGCGTCCTCCAGCAGCTTGGGAAGAGGTGTCCTCCAGCAGCTTGGGAAGAGGCGTCCTCCAGCAGCTTGGGAAGAGGCGTCCTCCAGCAGCTTGGGAAGAGGCGTCCTCCAGCAGTTTGGGAAGAGGCGTCCTCCAGCAGCTTGGGAAGAGGTGTCCTCCAGCAGCTTGGGAAGAGGTGTCCTCCAGCAGCTTGGGAAGAGGCGTCCTCCAGCAGCTTGGGAAGAGGCGTCCTCCAGCAGCTTGGGAAGAGGTGTCCTCCAGCAGCTTGGGAAGAGGTGTCCTCCAGCAGCTTGGGAAGAGGCGTCCTCCAGCAGCTTGGGAAGAGGCGTCCTCCAGCAGCTTGGGAAGAGGCGTCCTCCAGCAGCTTGGGAAGAGGCGTCCTCCAGCAGCTTGGGAAGAGGCGTCCTCCAGCAGCTTGGGAAGAGGCGTCCTCCAGCAGCTTGGGAAGAGGCGTCCTCCAGCAGCTTGGGAAGAGGCGTCCTCCAGCAGCTTGGGAAGAGGCGTCCTCCAGCAGCTTGGGAAGAGGCATCCAGCAGCTTGGGAAGAGGTGTCCTCCAGCAGCTTGGTTAACCAAGCTGACCTGCTCAATGTTGTCCTGACAGTGGCTCTTTGTACACGATGGAAGAGTCTGATATTGCCCAGCGGGAGGGGAGAATCAGGGTGCATAAATCCTCTCCCCAGTTAGCGCCCTGCTTTGTTTCTTAATGCACAAGCAGACAGGTGTTATTAAATTCATTTTTTCCCAGCATAAAAAATATCATATTGACCACCTTTGACGTGGATACTCCTTCATATTCTTATTATGACTGCAATAACACGGCTGCACTTGTAATTTGGGACTCGGTGATTGACAGGCTATTATAATGTCTAAATAAATAATTGTTCCTGGGTAGTGTTTTTGCACAGTGTTCACAGCTCAGGGACTGTCTGGAGACAAAGAGCACCTTAACAGTTAACTTAACCTCACTAACACAGACAACTAGTGAGGTTAAACAGGTAATAACAACCTCTGTTGTTGGTAGAACTACAGGAGAATAGGTCCAAATCCAAGTGCCTGTATCCTCCTTCTGCCTATCAAGCTGAGCTTTTGGAGTGTTATAGATATACTTACTAGTATGAAGATTACTGCATGTATACCATACCACCAGTACCTACATGCTGAATGCATTGTGTGGGTCATAACTGTGATAACTGTGATAACTGTCATAACTGCAATAACTCTGGTAACTGTGATAACAGTGATAACGGTGATAACTGTCATAACCGTGATAGCTGTGATAACTGTCATAATTGTCATAACTGTCATAACGGTGATAACTGTGATAACTGTCATAACTGTGATAAAGGTGATAACTGTCATAACTGTCATAACTGTCATAACTGTGATAACTGTCATAACTGTGATAACTGTCATAGCTGTGATAACTGTCATAATTGTGATAACTGTCATAACTGTCATAATTGTGATAACTGTCATAACTGTCATAATTGTGATACCTGTCATAACTGTCATAACTGTGATAACTGTCATAGCTGTGATAACTGTAATAACTGTGATAACTGTAATAACTGTCATAGCTGTGATAACTGTCTTAACTGTGATAACTGTGATAACTTTGATAACTGTCATAACTGTGATAACTGTGATAACTGTCATAGCTGTGATAACTGTGATAACTGTCATAGCTGTGATAACTGTCATAACTGTGATAACTGTGATAACTTTGATAACTGTCATAACTGTGATAACTGTGATAACTGTGATAACTGTCTTAACTGTGATAACTGTCTTAACTGTCATAGCTGTAATAACTGTCATAGCTGTGATAACTGTGATAACTGTCATAGCTGTGATAACTGTCATAACTGTGATAACTGTGATAACTTTGATAACTGTCATAACTGTGATAACTGTGATAACTGTCTTAACTGTGATAACTGTAATAACTGTGATAACTGTGATAACTGTCTTAACTGTGATAACTGTGATAACTGTGATAACTGTGATAACTGTCACAACTGTGATAACTGTCTTAACTGTGATAACTGTAATAACTGTCATAGCTGTGATAACTGTGATAACTGTCATAGCTGTGATAACTGTCATAACTGTGATAACTGTGATAACTTTGATAACTGTCATAACTGTGATAACTGTCTTAACTGTGATAACTGTAATAACTGTGATAACTGTGATAACTGTCTTAACTGTGATAACTGTGATAACTGTGATAACTGTCTTAACTGTGATAACTGTAATAACTGTGATAACTGTGATAACTGTCATAGCTGTGATAGCTGTGATAGCTGTGATAACTGTGATAACTGTGATAACTGTGATAACTGTGATAACTGTGATAACTGTCTTAACTGTGATAACTGTGATAACTGTGATAACTGTCATAGCTGTCATAGCTGTGATAGCTGTGATAACTGTGATAACTGTGATAACTGTAATAACTGTGATAACTGTAATAACTGTGATAACTGTCATAGCTGTGATGACTGTGATAACTGTGATAACTGTGATAACTGTGATAACTGTCACAACTGCAATAACTGTCATAATTGTGTTTGAATTTGTCATTGCTTTGATGTTTCCATTACCAATGTGCCAGTCTTAGATCATGACTCAAATCTATTAACACCATCAATATTAAAGGAGTGTTTTATCTACAGCAATAACATCTTGATCAAACAGTGCATGGCGCCTTGCACTCCAAGGTGAAAGTGTGCAGTACATCTAGCTAAACCCAAGACTGTGTCTCCTCCATTCCCTCTGCCCCTCTGCCCCCTCTCTCCCATGTTCACCCAGGTCCATGGTGCGGTGCTGGGGCTGGGGTGGATATCAAAGCCCAGCGGCTGGGGGCTGGGGGGGGGGGGGGGGGGGGGGGGGGGGGGGGGGGGGGGGGGGGTGGAGCCATGCCTGGCCTCCTGAAGAGGATTAGTGGCTCCTAGGGAGAGGAGAGAAGAGGGGATATTGAATGAACACCTGCCATGCTTTCAATAGAGTGGCGCAGAATCAGCCCAATCCCTCGCAGTACAGCGAGCTGAATGGAGGGGCAGGGGCAAGGGGCCCTCCCCACTATAACCACTCCCACCCCACTGCGAAGCACTGCTCTACATAGTGCAAACCAGGCCACATGTCTACGCACCCAAAACCAGGCCACAACTATAATATAATTCTGCCATAGCAAATCTTTATTTGTCTATGTGTTTAATGTATGTGAGAGAGACTCAGAGAGAGGGAGACGGGGGAAGGAATATTACGGGATTAAGGGCTGTTTTGTTTTCAATTACAGTTAAATACCTCTGCCGACCTACAGAAATGTATTTATTTCAAAGTAATTCTTTGAAATTCAGGATGCTATTAACTCATGTGTCTAATGGTGTTCGTAATGACATCCACCTATAAGCCACACTCCTTTCTTTGGCTTCAGATATTTTTTGTATCATTCATAATGCTTGACGTTGAAAATTCTAAAGAGGGATCATTCTTTTATGTGCTTTCATCACTTCCAAATGGTCTGTAGTTGTAGCCATGTCATTTCCTTTGTTATGAACCCTTCTTGATGCTGTCACTTTGAGATGACACCAGTGTTTCTGCAGCCTATTATACAGGCATCTGAATTGCTTCCTTAAATAAGGACCAATGAGGATGATACAAAGGATCAAGTCACCCCACTTCAATGCACCATTCATGTTTTCTCCCAATTTTCTATTTCAAAAAGTTTTTCCAACATAATCATTCTTGCTGACATAAGTGCGGGGTCCTAGTTGAGGAGATCTGTGAGATGTCTTTAATAGCTTTCACTTCTATACACTAGCCTTTCCCTTTTGTTAGCAGGCCAGACGTTTTAATTAGCTCCTCTAGTAGTCTAAAATGATTCCCCTCTTCCTCCCTCAATAAACGAGCTAAAACGTGCACTCTATTCAGCCGTGGCCGGCCCTTAATTAGAAGGCCTTATTCCAATCAGAAAACAGGTAGTGGCTGTATGTCTGTTGGTCTCTCAAAGACAGGAGATGGAGACGGTAATGGCGAGCCGCTCTGAGGAGATGAAGAGGTCTTTGTTCTAGCTGAGAGGCTCTGTCAAAACATTCCTCTAGTGCTGCTTGGTCTCGCGAGGCCCCTCAAGGCTCTTCAACTGTAAAGTGGATGTGTAGGCCTCTGCTACGGACATGTCTCTTCATTAGCTGTGGCCACGGCCATGTTGGACTGTGGAAGCCAGTCTAGGAGTGGGTTGTGTCATGAGGGAATTGTTTGTGTGGTAAAAACTTGTCTTGATGTGTTCGATTTTTGGCTTGGGGAAGGTGGGATACCGATTTGCACCTTTTTAGCAGAGAATCACAACTGCTAACACTACCAAGACTTCACTCATAGCAACTCCATATTTGCTGTGAGAAGTTGTAGCATTTTTGTCAGTTTGTGAAATTAATTTGGATTTCAGAGAATCCATAGGGACAAGGGGGCAGCCATTGGTGAACAGATTATTAGGGGTGCAGACAGGTGATGAAAGCCCACTCCAGTGTGATTCTAATTACAGTGCTTGCGAGGCGTGGACTGCATTTGTTACCAGCTAATTAAGATTCCCTTCAGTGAATGTGCTTGTCCTCAGTGTTTTGACAGAGGTTGTTAGACTCCTAATCTTTAAGTATTCTCATGGCTTGTGTCTTTTCTCTGGAAGACGTGTTTTTCTTTCTCTTACAGTATTGATTTGTTGGGGCATTTTCACTTGAGCTCATCTCTTTTTGCTGTCATTTATTTTCAGATTTGACCAGAGGTTCTGTAAGCACTCAGAATGATATGATTATAGCCAATCAACTGCATCTCGCGCCGCTGTCTCTTCTCCAGAGAGGTAAATAAGAGGAATATCGGCAGAGTGCTAAAATGCCACAACATCATCATAACCTGCCAGGTACAGGGTGATTTTCTCCCCCTCCTCCGCCTCTTCCATCCCGGGAGAGGAGATGATCAAGCAGCCTGATACAGTAGCACACATTAGGATCAAGAGGCCAAGTCAGGGGCCACTGATTGAGCCTGTCTCCAAAAGAAAGGCTCGCCGACAGCAGAATCAATCTAGTGTTGTGTATTGATTCGGTAATATCACAGCTGCTTTTTAATGAAAGGGTAGCAAGAGTGAAGAGTAGAGAAAGAGAGAGAGAGAGAGAAGGGCCGAGTTGTACCAAGGCTGGAATTACCTTTTCGATTTGCCGAGCTCCATAGTGTTGGGACTCTCATTTTGCCTGGGCACCTTTTTCCCTGATCAATACAGCATCAGCCCAAGGCCCAGTAATTATCTCCCTCTTTTCTTTCTGTCTGCTCCAGCCACACAGACAAAGATCCAGCGACCGCCAGGCCAGAGCCAGGGGATAGAAAGGTCATGCAAAATCAGCCGCCCAAGCTGAAGGTGATGGGTGAAGAAAGGATCCCTGGCTGCCAGGCTCGGCAGCAGTACTTAGCTGCCTTTTTAATTACTGTAATTTCCCCCAGAAGTCGGAGAGGGAGCTGATGAACTGAGGCACTCTCCTCCCCGCTGTTCCTGATGAGGCTTGATAGGCCTTCAGATTACGCATTGACTCCGCCATTTGAGTTCCCTCCGTGTTTAGTGCTAATAACCTGTAGAGTAGAGCTCCTTTTTCTTTCTCTCCTCCTCCTGCTCCTCCGCAGAGCCCCCCCCCCCCCCCCCCTCCCTACGTTGAGGGTCCCTGGTGTCAGTGTGGTAATTACACTGTGTGAAATCTCTACCGCAATCACAGCTGTCTGGATCTCAAAGAGCAAGCCAGGTCAGTCGGGCCAGTGCTAAACCGCTAAGCTGGCCCTGCCTGGGCCATCCATGACAAGAAACCAAGCGTCTCTCTGTTGTAGGCCTATTCACTTCCTCTGTTTATTTCAGATTGCATAACCATTAGTATGATTTCATAACTGATTTTGTGTTACCTCTATGCTGCACACACAGGGAGAAGAGATTTCTAGGTTTCATAAGACATTGTCTGTGTGCCTATTGTGACAGTCATTTGAGTCTGAATCGATCTGTACATGGATTTGCATCCCATATAATTAATAATTTCACAAACACACCATTATTGGACCATACAGTCACAACAATGTAATACAATAGCACACACTGCACTAATTTCAGCACTCAGTCAGAGTTGGGCATTGATTCTCCTCTCCTCTCTTCTTCTCTGTATTCCGGCCTAACTCATGCCTGCTCTGAAATTGGAATGTTATGCATCAGTGCCCACCACACTAGTCTCCCACTGTTCTCTGTGCGTATCATATCATAGAGTCATAGGGACAAGTATGTAACCTGTTAAACAGAGGGTGTGACTTCACAGTTTGACTGAGAAGCTGAGGCAAAGAGAAGGTGGAGGAGTACCTCTCACTGCTTTAAAAGAGCTTTGTTATGCCTGGAAGAACAGAGAGTTAGCTGTTGATCTGACTGCATCTACTGTAGAGGTCTTCAAGGATCCACCTGTACCCGAATACCCGAGATCCGATCCAGGACCCGAGCGGGTCCGGATCCAGAATTCTAAATAATGTCACGGGTCTTGGTCGGATCTGACATGATTGTCACGGGTCTCGACTTGTCCCAATGGCGCGTACAGATTGGAACCCGACTGCTGCAGTAGAGAGAGAGAAATGCTATCATTTACTGCTGCTCTTGCTTTTCACGACAGAGATATCTAATCCATGGAAGATTATATTATAATGACAGAATTCAAATTTAAAGGATAGGCTACAACAACCAAGAGCCAACAGGTAGGCATTCTGCTACTTAATATTCGGGATGGGTTTGTTTTTATTTGTAACTGTAGGATGAGAAAGCGTTTGCATTGCAGCCTCAGTTATCCTAGCTAGCTAATGTTTGCTAGCTTTTCCCGGTTTCATGCAGTCATTCCGGCGTGGCATAGGGGTGCTGAGGGTGCTGCAGCACCCACTGAAAAATCTGAAGAATAATATTTTTTATATTGTAAAAATATATATATATATATTTTCACCAAAAGTAGTGCGCTTGCACTTCACTAATCCTGTATTAGCGGACTGATTAGCGGACTTTTTGCGTGGGCAAAAAGTTATAATCTACCCCCTCCCCCACTCCCATACATCTTCCTGCAGCAATGCATGCAGTCCAAGAGAGGTACTATGTAATCATATTTGATGATAAATAACCTAGGTATGGCAGCTATTCTCTACTATAGCGCAAGTCGGCTTGGTTGGTGGTTGTCTCTCGTCTCTCCCTCCCTCCTTCCTGCTCCCCATGTCACTCGCTCACAGTACAGCCCCTCTCCAACCTGCTAGAGCGGCACCCCTCTCCCTGCTCTCACGCTTTATTAGTTCCGGGTTAATAAAATAGCTTATAAAAGGACTTTTTCTGTTATTTCCTTCACTCGGATCAGACCAGGTCTAGATCCGACCAGGTCTTAACGGAACGGGTCTAGCTGTTCTCGGGTCCGTTTGAACGGGTCTCTACATATTTTTTATTTATTTATCCATATTGGGTCCGGCTGGGAAAGCCCTGCTCCATTTCGGAACGTGAGAGTGAGAGTGAGAGTGAGAGAGAGTGAGAGTGAGAGTGAGAGTGAGAGTGAGAGTGAGAGTGAGAGAGAGAGAGAGAGAGAGAGAGAGAGAGAGAGAGAGAGAGAGAGAGAGAGAGAGAGAGAGAGAGAGAGAGAGAGAGAGAGAGAGAGAGAGAGAGAGAGAGAGAGAGAGAGAGAGAGAGAGAGAGAGAGAGAGTCGAGCCCCTTGACAGTTAACCTCAGTCACTTATTTTTTCTGTCCTTGGGTTTGAGTGAATACGTTGAAGGGTTGTTTTGCTAGTGAAGTGCTGTTGTTATTAAATCTAATTATTACGGTATTATGGCAGTTTAGTTATGTCCTCATCCTTGTCTTCTTACTTTCTGTTTACATTACATCTTAACTGGACTCACTGATACAGCACAAGAAAAAGTTAGCAAGAAGGAGATTCTCAGTTTCACGGTGAAACTGCTGCAAGGTACCAGAGAAAAAGGTGGGTTTAACAAACACCCACAAGTTTTTCCGACTTATCTTTCCCCATTGTGTGAGACGATTAGGTCCTGAAATGTCCTGTTGTATTTTCAGTGTTTTGTTTTGATGTGGGTGAAGTGAAGCAGGGGACGGGCCATTGAGCGGAGAGGCCCTGTTGGTCCTAGACGGCCTGGCTCCTCAAAGCAGCCCTGGTCATTAGCACTGGGTTTCTATCTGCCTCACTGACCCCATACACATAGTAATGACAACCCTCCACCACGGCCCTGCACAACAAGATGGGCAGACCTGCAGCTTCTCATTACATTACATAACATGGCAACAGAGAGGGGTCCTTATACGTGTAATAAATGGTAAATCGGTAGTTCACCCAAATTACAAATGTATTGAATGTACTGTAGATGGGTTTTTTCTATAAACTATGGTACCAGTGAGGATTTCCGACACTAGACAACTTGTTACATCTGTTGATAAGTCATTGATAATAATCTGCCAATTGTTTTAATGCCATTACATTAAGATATAAGGGGGATCATATCTATTTTCAATCAAATTCATGAGTTGAAGACCTACACGACCGTTCAAAAGTTTGGGGTCACTTAGAAATATTCTTGTTTTTGAAAGAAAAGCAAATTTTTTGTTCATTAAAATAACATCAGAATGATCAGAATTACAATGTAGACATTGTTAATGTTGTAAATGACCATTGTAGCTGGAAATGGCAGATTTTTTAGGGAATATCTACATAGGCATACAGAGGCCCATTATCAGCAACCATCACTCCTGTGTTCCAATGGCACGTTTATTTTTTTTAATTTTTTTTACCGTTATTTTACCAGGTAAGTTGACTGAGAACACGTTCTCATTTGCAGCAACGACCTGGGGAATAGTTACAGGGGAGAGGAGGGGGATGAATGAGCCAATTGTAAACTGGGGATTATTAGGTGACCATGATGGTTTGAGGGCCAGATTGGGAATTTAGCCAGGACACCGGGGTTAACACCCCTACTCTTACGATAAGTGCCATGGGATCTTTAATGACCTCAGAGAGTCAGGACACCCGTTTAACGTCCCATCCGAAAGACGGCACCCTACACAGGGGAGTGTCCCCAATCACTGCCCTGGGGCATTGGGGTATTTTTTAGACCAGAGGAAAGAGTGCCTCCTACTGGCCCTCCAACACCACTTCCAGCAGCATCTGGTCTCCCATCCAGGGACTGACCAGGACCAACCCTGCTTAGCTTCAGAACTACGTTGTGTTAGCTAATCCAACTTTATCATTTTAAAAGGCTAATTGATCATTAGAAAACCCTTTTGCAATTATGTTAGCACAGCTGAAAACTGTTAGGCTAGTTGAGTATCTGTTAGAGTGCCTGTAAGAATCCGGTATCTAGCTGTTGGACAGTTTTTTTATATAGAGATCTCAGAACTGCAGTGTATGTAACGTCTGTCGTCGGATGAAGAAGGAGACCAAGGTGCAGCGTGGTAGGTGTTCATGATTTTTAATAAACTGAACACCGCAACAAAATAACAAAGTAGAAAAAATGAAAGCACACAGTTCTGTCAGGCAACAAAACAGCTAAACAGAAAATAACTCCCCACAAAACCCAAACGGAAAATGACAACTTATATATGATCCCCAATCAGAGACAACGATAGACTGCTGCCTCTGATTGGGAACCATACTCAGCCAAAAACACAAAGAAATAGAAAACATAGATTCTCCCACCCGAGTCACACCCTGACCTAACCAGACATAGAGAATAAATAAGGATCTCTAAGGTCAGGGCGTGACAGTACCCCCCCCCCCCCCCCCCCCAAAGGTGCGGACTCCGGCCGCAAACCTGAATCTATAGGGGAGGGTCCGGGTGGGCATCTACTCTTGGTGGGGGCTCCGGTGCGGGACGCAGACCCCGCCCTGCTTTAGGCTCCCCCCACTTCGGTGGCGCCTCCGGTGCAGGGATTGTCGACGGGACCTCCGGACCGTAGATCATCGCCAGAGGCTCTGGATTGC
Organism: Salvelinus namaycush; assembly: GCF_016432855.1. NCBI lineage: Eukaryota > Metazoa > Chordata > Actinopteri > Salmoniformes > Salmonidae > Salvelinus > Salvelinus namaycush. The sequence continues at coordinate 34,560,510 of NC_052327.1, forward strand.
AGACCGCCGCTGGAGGCTCGGGACTGCAGACCGCCGCCGGAGGCTCGGGACTGCAGATCGCCGCCGGGGGCTCGGGACTGCGGATCGCCGCCGGGGGCTCGGGACTGCGGATCGCCACCGGGGGCTCGGGACTGGGGACCATCGCCAGAGGCTCCGGACTGGGGACCGTCGCCGGAGGCTCCTTGCCGAGGATCGTCACTACAGGCTCTGTGCCATGGATCATCACTGGAGGCTTCGTGCCATGGATTACCACTACAGGCTCCGGGCCATGGATCATCACTGGAGGCTTCGTGCCATGGATCATCACTGGAGGCTTCGTGCCATGGATTATCACTAGAGGCTCCGGGCCATGGATTATCACTGGAGGCTTCGTGCCATGGATCATCACTACAGGCTCCGGGCCATGAATCATGACTGGAGGCTCGTGCCATGGATCATCACTGGAGGCTTTGGACCATGGATCATCACTGGAGGCTTCGTACGTGGAGCCGGAACAGGTCTCACCGGACTGAGGAGACGTACTGGATGCCTGGTGCGGGGAGCTGCCACAATGCGTCCTGGCTGAATCCCCCCTGTAGCACGGCAAGTGCGGGGAGCTGGAACAGGCCGCACTGGGCTGTGCTGGCGAACTGGGGATACTGTGCATAGAGCTGGTGCAGGATATCCTGGACCGAAGAGACGCACCGGAGGCCAGGAGCGCTGAGCCGGCACAATCCGTCCTGGCTGAATGCCCATTCTAGCACGGCAACTGGAGCTGGAATATAGCGCACCGGGCTGTGACTGCGCACTGGAGACATGGTGCGCATCACCGCATAACACGGTGCCCGACTGGTCACACGCTCCCCGCGGTAAGCAAGGGGAGTTGGCTCAGGTCTAAACCCTGACTCCGCCAATCTCCCCGTGTGCCCACCCCCCCAAAATGTTTGGAGCTGCCTCTCAGGCTTCCGTGCTAGCCGTGACCCCTTGTATAGTTGCTCCCTCCTTGCTGCCTCCATCTGCTCCCATGGGAGGCAATCCCTCCCAGCCAGGATCTCCTCCCACGTCCAGGATCCTTTACCATTCAGGATGTCCTCCCACGTCTATTCCTCCTGACCACGCTGCTTGGTCTTTTTGTGGTGGGGAGTTCTGTAACGACTCTCGTCGGATGAAGAAGGAAACCAAGGTGCAGCGTGGTAGGCGTTCATGATTTTTAATAAACTGAACACCGCAACAAAATAACAAAGTAGAAAAAATGAAAGCGCACAGTTCTGTCAGGCAACAAAACAGCTAAACAGAAAATAACTCCCCACAAAACCCAAACGGAAAATGACAACCTATATATGATCCCCAATCAGAGACAACGATAAACAGCTGCCTCTGATTGGGAACCATACTCAGCCAAAAGAAATAGAAAACATAGATTCTCCCACCCGAGTCACACCCTGACCTAACCAAACATAGAGAATAAATAAGGATCACTAAGGTCAGGGCGTGACAGTGTAACTAAAGACAGTACAGTATGAAGATAGGGTTCTCCAAAATAAATCAATGATCACACTTGTAGGTGATGTCAAGGCGACGTTGGCTAGCTATGCTCATGCACAGAAACACATCATTGGGTCTAACAGTTGTCTCGTGCCAAATTGCGCATGTGCAGGCCGTCAAATCAAAGTCATTCGATATGAAGTTGTTTTTGACGAAAAATGAAAACGTATCAGTTTGTCACTTTCACGAGTTTGGAGTAATACCATGTTCAACTACTAAAGACATCAGCTCAAATCTAGGTTGCGCCTTTAGATTTCTAGGAAAGTTTTCACTTCTCTCATTGACTTTTCAAACCTCAAACCCCGGCCTAGTCAGCTTGGTCTGTTCCACAAGTGTTCCCGGAGTCTCTGAATATTGTGTCTGGGTTTATAAACTCTGTGGTGTAACTATGTAACATTTGGTGTCTCCTTATGTTATGTGGTGAAAACAGTTTTCATGGGCACACAAATCCCAAATTATTTATGCGATTGCAAAATGTAATGCTTCTAATCAAAAGAATCATCTTACCATGATACTTAAAACCTAAATCGATACTACCATTACCGCAGTTCTTCATTAATTATGCATAATGGATGTGTATTTGGTGTCCAGCTGATTAGTTAAGCCAGAGAAGACAGCTGTGCCTGGATTCATGTTGCATCTATACTGAGTGTACAAAACATTAAGAACACCTTCCTAATATTGACTTGTACCCCCCCTTTTGCCCCCAGAACAGCCTCAATTCGTCAGGGAATGGACTCTACAAGGTGTCGAAAAGCATTCCACAGGGATGCTGGCCCATGTTGACTCCAATTCTTCCCACAGTTGTGTCAAGTTGGCTGGATGTCCTTTGGATGGTGGACCACACGGGAAGCTGTTGAGCATGAAAAACCCAGCAGCGTTGCACTTCTTGACACAAACAGGTGCGCCCTGGCACCTACTACTATACCCCTTTCAAAGGCACTTAAATCTTTGTCTTTCCCATTCACCCTCTGAATGGCACACATACATAATCCATATCTTAATGGTCTTAAGGCTTAAAAATCCTTCTTTAACCTGTCTCCTCCCCTTCATCTACACTGATTGAAGTAGATTTAGCAAGATCATAGCTTTCACCACCTGATTCACCTGGTCAGTCTATGTCATGGAAAGAGTATAATGTTCATAATATTTTGTACACTCAGTGTAATAACCCCAGTGAATTGATGTTGATCATCTGTTGTTGACTGCTTGATTTCCAGCAGGGTCTCCTTAGATTTAACAGAGAAAGCATCAAGGTAATGAGTTCATGTTTTCATATGTTTTTGTGCATCGGATTGGACACAGAGTCAACTGTGTGCAATTGTGTATGACAGACTATTGTGCCACACCCAGCGCTATTCCTATTAATTATTCTGGATATAATGACAACAAATTACATAGCCTAGTGGGCTTATTCACAATAATGATCTGGTAATGAAATAACATGACAAATACATTTTGTTTTCCATGTTAGAACTGCAATTTTAAACAATACAGTGGACTTGAAGTAGCCTAATTGAACTTGAATTTGGAGCTCAGAAATTCAAGTACTGGAATAGGCCTACCTTGAAAATTAGACATTTCCTCAATTTGGTGCTTAAAAAGTCCTTGTAATTATTGTAGCCAATTTATAAGTTCTTTATAATTATCTGTGGTTTCTGTTTTTGTGAGAGATATGGACGCTTTCGTTTGTTTCCTGCCGCTTCAATTTAATTTACTCTGTTGCGGTAAAACCATGTGCTGTTGAAGCCAATTTATGCTTGCTCTGGAAATGTGATCCGGCTTGTGGAGGCCAAATTGAGCTCCGTACCGCGTCACTGTGAGCCTCCCAAATTTGTAACAATACACAGGGCTCCGTATAGCTCCGTATTGCTCCGCATTGACATGATTGGTTGACGGTAGGTGAGGGCGGGAGGTCCTGTATAAACACAAACTCACTTCCTTGACAACTTCCTTCACAACAGCTCTGCTCTGCTCCACGAAGTGCAAGAAGTATGAATTCCCTGACTTCTGCAGAGGCCGTATCACAGTAAATGCTGCATGACCACTACAGATGACGGATTGACCATGCAGAGCCTTTTATGCTACCGCTATTCATGGCTTTATTATGTGTCCCTGCGCCAGCCACATAGGCCACAGAAATACATCCCATCTATTTAGTCAGGCAATGGTCACATTATTCTCACATGTTTTAGAATGTAATAATAATTTGAATATCAATGCATTGGCAAGGCCTAAAATATAAATTATTCTTAAGGTGTTATTGGCCTACTAATATTTTTTTTTATTGCATACTTGTTAGGGGAGGTCCTGTATTAGGCCCTATATGTACAATTTTATAAATTATACAATTATACAACATTGAGGTGTCACGTTCGTCGTAATGATTGGACCAAGGCGCAGCGTGCGCAGAGTTCCACATCTTTTAATAAACAGAAACTCACCAGACAAAACAACAAAAGCACAAACGAAACGTGACGCTACTGGTGTGCACACAGGCAACTATCTGTAGACAAGATCCCACGAAAAACAATGGGGAAATGGCTGCCTAAATATGATCCCCAATCAGAGACAACGATAAACAGCTGTCTCTGATTGGAAACCATACCATTCCAACATAAACCATTAATCCCCTAGATGACCCACCCTAGTCACTATCACGCCCCAACCAACAGAGAATAAACAGCTCTCTATGGTCAGGACGTGACATGAGGTCCTTGAAAAATCCAATGAAGTGCTTAAAAAAGTCCCTGAAAGTTGTTGAATTTGACTTGCCAATGTCTGTATGAACCCTGCTGAAAGGATGTATAGTCCCAGACCTATGTTGGTGTATTTTGTCATTTTTATCCCAATGCTCAGACATTGGTCCCATTTATTTATCGAAAGACCCCGATGCATTGTTTGGATACCAAGAGTAGTCCAAGAGTATCCACTGGGCACAGACGTAATTTAAACGTCACATTTTTGTTTACATTTGGCTGAGTTATCAACTAACGTAAATTCAGCATGAAATCAACAGAACATTTCACCATGTTATTGGATTTAGTTTAAAATTGGGTGGAAAGAAGCACAGAATTCCCTGACGTTGAAGACTTTTTGCAAATCAATTTTCCACATTGTTTCAACATCATCACATTGAATATTTTTGTTGAAATGACGTGGAAACAATGTTGATTCAACCACTTTCTGCCCAGTGGGAAGTCTAGAGAGTTCAGACTAAAATATTACTGTAGATACAGAAATAAGCATAAAATGATTTAGCGTGATTGTAGTGTATGTGAATGGAATAACTGACAAGGAAAACATTACATCAGTACAACATTAATACAATGTTATTCAAACATTACGGTATAGCTCCTTAGCTAGAATTATTCATGTGGGAGTAGAATATGTTAGTTTCCAACTGCGCTACAGCAGCTCCTGCTCTTTACTCTGACCATGTCAGCTGTCCAGCTGTGAGGATGGCCTCTGCCTCTTTTCCTGTTTCAATCAGAACAACCAGGGCTGGAGGCAGCAGCTAGGATGCACTCAATAACCCTAACCCACACACATGCGCACACACTCATGCACGTACCCACACACACACACACACACACACACACACACACACACACACACACACACACACACACACACACACACACACACACACACACACACACACACACACACACACACACACACTGTATTTGTAACTACAAAAGCATCTTACAGTCCGTTGTGTGAGGACTCATAAGTGTAGGCCGTCATTGTAAATAATAATTTGTTCTTAACTGGCTTGCATAGTTAAATAAAGGTCAAATAAAAAAATAAAATAGGTGTGAGAGGTGTGATTCTCCTCATCCTCTGTATCCACTGATAGGTTCTAAGCCAGGCTGAGGAATTGAGGGTCACTAAGAGGGAGTACCAGGTCCAGCCCTCCCTCCCTGCCCTCCAGCTTCACAAAGAGGACACCCAGCCCTGTATGGCCACTGTCCCATGGCTCTCCTTTACCCCAGGGCCTGCATCTAAAGGTGAGAGCCCCCCTCCCACCACCATCCCTTTACCTGGTCAATAGTTACAAAACGACCCGTCGACACCTTGGTGTTTCTATCGCTAGTTATCAAACAATGGCTCTACAGTTCTCTCGGACTTACAAACATTTAACTTTTTAATCGCTACAAACACTCATATTGCCTACTGCACTCTTCACATGGATCAAGATTATCCTGTACTCTTGGAAGTAGATGTCAGGACCAGTCTGCAGAGCCAACAGTGAATCAAAGTGAATTAGCCTTTCTCCGGGCCTGTTGTGTTGTGCTGAAGCTGGACTATAAATCAAGTGTGAACATACTGGACAACAGCACTGATCTCACGCAGCGCACTGCCATTTTCCTGGGGCCACGTTCTCCCACTGTCTTCAAACGCTTTGCTGTGTCGGCCCCTGTGGGCAGGACACGGGGACCTGTGTCGACTCGGTGGTGGCGCCCACCTCACCTCGCCAAGGCACGCAGAGGTCATCAAAGCTGGCAGGGCTCAACTGCACCAAGGTACGTAACACTACCGCTGGCAACAACAAGTAGCCTAGCAGCGTCAATGACCTTAGAGGAAGAACAGTAGAGGCATCTTGAACAGGGTTCACTGTTTTCTAGGTACCAGCCCTGCAGTGAATTTAGTTATCTTGTCGCTGTTGTTTTCTAGTGGGGATGTCCATTTTGTCAATGTGAAGGTGGATTAAAGCAGAATGTTAGTGAATCTGAGGGGGGCATTATCACTGCCAATATGACTGGGTGAAGATAGCACAGGCCACTCTGCTGCCATCTGTGTTGTGGATCACTGTGTCACCTCCCGGCTCCCAGGGGCCTCTCAAACAGCAATAATCCTCCCCTTCTCCTCAGAGAACCAAGGTGACGTCTAGTCAGTTACATTATTAGCACGAGTGACAAAGAAACAGTCTAGTGTTAATCTGGGGGGTGGCAGGGTGGATTTATCCAGTGTCTCCTAATCTCCACCCACCTCACCCCTGCCACCCTGGCCCTGACAGGGGGCCCCTCCCCAGTCCTCTCTCACCCCACCAGGCCACTCTGGGCTCTCAGAGCAGCCAGCTGGGTGAGGTGGAAATGGGGAGCACATATAGCTACGCCTAGCCAAGTGCATCTCTCTGTCACAGGACACAGGAAGAAGTAAGGCGTGGGCGGTGAACCCTGACTTTGGCTCCCCAGGGAAGCTGTTCCTCTGTGTACAGCTTCATTTGGTTCCCACCTTGCAATTAGCGGCACTTTGAGAGAGAAGTCACTGCCTTGATGTGACTAACTTAGCCCTGTCGCATCTGCCGTCAGACCTAATGTGTGACACTCTCTCTCCCCCAGACCTAATGGACAGATGCTTGGGCAATTATTTTAGTTGAGCAAGGCTGAATGGATTAGCAAAGATGTAGTGTTTGTGTGTTTGTGGTGTGTGTGTGTGTGTGTGTGTGTGTGTGTGTGTGTGTGTGTGTGTGTGTGTGTGTGTGTGTGTGTGTGTGTGTGTGTGTGTGTGTGTGTGTGTGTGTGTGTGTGTGTGTGTGTGTACAAATCAAATCAAATTGTATTTGTCACATGCGCCGAATACAACAGGTGTAGACCTTACCGTGAAAAGCCCTTAACCAACAACCAGCAGTTCAAGAAAGAAGAAAATATTTACTAAATAAACTAAAGTGAAAATAAAAATTAAATGTGTGTGTGTGTATGTGTATGTGTGTACGTGTGTGTGTGTGTGTTTATATACATGTGTATGTATGTATGTGTGTGTGTGTACATGTGTATACATGTGTATGTACATGCGGGGCGAATAAGATGCGCATCAACTAAGATCAGTTTTTGGGATTTGCTGTAATGGCTATCTTTAGCAGGAGGATATGGGGCTAGGATTATTCAAAACAATGATTATTTATCATTTATACTTTCTTATTTGCTGTTTTCTGTATTAGAATGGGTGGGACACTACAGCACACTGGTGCTCATCAACAGAACTGAGCTGGAGACAGGCTGTGAGGAAGATGACACAGTCATGACGGACTCCCTGCTACATCCATCAACAATAAACAGATAGGTGAAGTGGTCCATACACTGTTGCCTTTCTACCTTATTTATGAGCATATTTACATTCTGTCAAAAGATAGTTTTTAACACAAACATGTATTTATAAAGTTGGGTTATGGAGCTTTGAAAAGTGATTGAGTTGTTGTGTATGAGAGTAGTGAGTGTCACAGTGATATTAGTATTCAATACTGAGACGGGAGGTCAGGGCCCCAATGGTAGTCCTCTGTCGCCTCCTACTGGTGTAAAACCTCCACTCTCATCTGCCCTGTGAAGCACAGCCCAACTTGTCCTTTCACACTGCCGCGACACTCAATGTTTATTTTCACTATTCCGAGTGTCACCACTCTCACTGCTCTGAACATGATTGACCAGCTATAGGTTTGTGACAGGTTATTTCTGACAGCCTTACTCTTGTCTCTATAATAAGTCATCTGGTCTTCCCAGCTTCACCAGGTAATCCATCAAGGTCTAGGGTGGGTTACCACACCTCTGGTCCCTGCCTCGTCCCCACCGGCTTGTTTGATGAGCAGGGTGGAGTGTTAGCCAGCCCCTGTCAACTCCACACTGACCAGATGGTTTGGCTGTGGTATATGAAACACTACCCTGTAAGCCCTGGTTCAGGTTCCGGTCCCTGTGTGAATCGCCTCCACACTCCACCTTTCCCCACTCCCAGCTTCTTAGTCAGGGCTTAGTGTTTCTGAATCATCCAATGGACCAGTGACAGTCGTCTCCCCATCATGCCTGCTGTACTAAGAGCACAGACAATGTTTCTACCTTATTACAACCCTGAGTGTGTAGGGTGTTGTGGTGGGCACTCTGGTTGAGTGGGACATGACATCTTCCTGTCTTCTGTTCTCTCCCCCTATCGTGTGGTGTGAGTGTGCGTGGTGCCTGATGGGTGCGTGTCAGTGTGGTGCGCGGCGGCATCGTGGAGCTTTTCATGTCTCAGTAGTCACTGTAATGATTGCAGATGGGAGCGCTGCAGGGGGCCTGGAGCCCAGAGCCCTGTCATTGTTGCAGGGAGGCAGGGCCGCCCTGACCCGGTACACTGGCTCCATCTCCAGGCTCATCTCATCTGCCTCCCTCCCTCCCTTCCACATGGGAGAGTAATTGAAAAGTATATTTGACAAATTACACATGTCTGGGTCTGGGAAAACTCTTTCAGTATTCAGCTATAGTCTACCTTCTTATGCAGATACATTTATATTTTAAAACAACTCTTTAGGAAATGCTGTTTTAGTGTGCTGGGATCAGATGTTTGTACGTATGTACAGTATGTATGTAAGTACAGTATGTATGCGCCTGCATAGGTTTGATTGTGTCTAATTTGGTAGCGAGGGGAAATCATTTATTCGTGGTGATAGCCGTCCCTGGGGAAGACTCCAATTGGACAGGGATTAATGTTGACATGGCCACTGACTGGAAGTAATCTCCCTTGGAGATTGACAACATGGAGCTTTGATAAACAGTTGACAGTTGCAGGTCCGTATCACATAGAACTGTATTTATGATAACATGGGGATTAGAAATAGGATTAGCTTTTAACAGCTATAATAGCATTATCAACTGTCAATTACTTTGAAAAGAAAGGATCAGATGCATCTAGAATGGGAGGGAAGCCAGATCGAAACAAATAATTACACATAAAAAAATATACATCCTTTTTTGCTAAAAGAAAATTGAGTTGATACCATCTGACATATTTTAACCATCTATAATATATTTTAGAACATCTACTGAAATACTGGTCAGTGTTACAGTCAGTTGGTGTGCCTCATTCTCTGGTTGTCACTTGAGATATCTCTCTGAGAGTATCACAGACTAAAGACAGGCCATCATGTCAAGAAGAATCTTGCGCTGGACTTGATACATCTCAGAGGTGCTAAGGGCTGAGCGCAATGTAGCTGTTAGGTACTTTAGCTAGTCTATGACATTTTTTTTCAGCATGGTGTTTCAATGGAAATTAAAGATGGTAGGTCTATGAATTTCCTCTGAGTAACTGTCACGAACGTCGTAGTGAGGAGACCAAGGCGCAGCGTGATTGGAATACATTCTTCTTTTAATGAAGACTAAAACAAACTAACAAAGTAACAAAACGAACATGAAGCTATTAACACTGAGTGCTGACAATCAACTACATATAGACAATAACCCACAAAACCAAAATGGCAACCTAAATAGGATCCCCAATCAGAGACAACGATAAACAGCTGTCTCTGATTGGGAACCAATTTAGGCCACCATAGACCTACATTAGCTAGACAATACCAAAACCCCATAGATATACAAAAAAACCCTAGACAAGCCAAAACACCCATACCTCCCTCGTCACACCCTGACCTAACCAAAATAATAAAGAAAACAAAGATAACTAAGGTCAGGGCGTGACAGTACCCCCCCCCCCCCCAAAGGTGCGGACTCCCGGCTGCAAATCTAAACCTATATGGGAGGGTCTGGGTGGGAATCTAACCTCGGTGGCGGCTCCGGTTCTGGCCGCCGCCCCCCTTCTTTACACTGAGTCCGCTCTTGTAGCACAGACCCGTGGATCATCGTCGGAGGCTCTGGACTGCGGATCCTCGCCGTAGGCCCCGGGCTGGGGACCCTCGCTGCGTGGATCAACGCTGGATGTTCTGGACTGGGGACCGTCGCTGAAGACCCCGGGCTGGGGACCGTCGCCTCTGGCGGGTCCGGACAGGAGGGCGACTCTGGCGGGTCCGGACAGGAGGGCGACTCTGGCGGGTCCGGACAGGAGGGCGACTCTGGCGGGTCCGGACAGGAGGGCGTCGCTGGAGGCTCCGGTCTGGAAGGCGTCGCTGGAGGCTCCGGTCTGGAAGGCGTCGCTGGAGGCTCCGTACTGGAGTGCGTCGCTGGAGGCTCCGTACTGGAGTGCGTCGCTGGAGGCTCCGTACTGGAGTGCGTCGCTGGAGGCTCCGTACTGGAGTGCGTCGCTGGAGGCTCCGGACTGGAGAGCGTCTCTGGAGGCTCCGGACTGGAGGGCGTCGCTGGAGGCTCCGTACTGGCAGCCTTCGTTGGAGGCTTCGTGCCATGGATCATCACTGGAGGCTTCTCGCCATGGATCATCACTGGAGGCTTCGTGCAAGCCGTGTTTCCTCATCTCGTCGCCGTTCCTCTATCGCCGTTCCTCTATCGCCGTTCCTCTATCGCCGTTGCTCTATTCTCCGGCACTTCTCCTCGTAGTATCGCCTTTCTGCTTTCGCTGCCTCTATCTCTTCTTCAGAAAGGTGATACACCCCCGGCTGAGTCCAGGGTCCTGCTCCATCCAGAATTTTCTCCCAGGTCCATTTCCCCATTACGCGCTGTTCCTTCTTATCACGCTGCTTGGTCTTTGTTTGTTGGGTTATTCTGTCACGAACGTCGTAGTGAGGAGACCAAGGCGCAGCGTGATTGGAATACATTCTTCTTTTAATGAAGAATAAAACACAAAACAAAGTAACAAAACGAACGTGAAGCTATAAACACTGAGTGCTGACAATCAACTACATATAGACAATAACCCACAAAACCAAAATGGAAAATGGCAACCTAAATAGGATCCCCAATCAGAGACAACGATAAACAGCCGTCTGTGATTGGGAACCAATTTAGGCCACCATAGACCTACATTACCTAGAAAACCCCATAGATATACAAAAACCCCTAGACAAGACAAAAAAAACATACCACCTTCGTCACACCCTGACCTAACCAAAATAATAAAGAAAACAAAGATAACTAAGGTCAGGGCGTGACAGTAACCTATTCCTGTTTAGTGGATTTGGTCCATTTGTGTCATACTTTTTGAGTAAAATACCCATGTCATAACACTACATCACACTACAAAAAGCTATGAAAGCAAATGTAGGAAATGAATAATACTGTATATTTTCTATGTTGTTGTGGAAGGCCTTACTGAGTCATTTGAGCTGAGTAGTGTAGAGGGGGGTGTCTGCTGGAGGTCCCCTGTCTGCAGGACGTGCCCCTGTCCCCTGTCCCTGGTGGGTTGCTCCTAATCCCTGGGCTCCTGCATGCAAGGAGGCCTTATTAGCCCCAGGTAGGCAGCTGCAAGGAGGCCTCCCCCAGCCTCAGCCTCTCTCAGCCCTGGCTTATAACCCCAGTGGAGCTGACCAGCCACCCAGAAAGCATTAGATTAGCAAGTGTTTGTCCCGGTGTGCTGCGTGCCACATGGGCTTTGTATGCCTCTTTGACAGTCTCTTCTCACGACTCTAGAGGAACACTACAATAAGTAGACGTGTGTTTCTTGGTTGTCAAGGGTGTGGCACAAATATACCTGTAATATATGAGAACTGTTTACAGAATTCTGAATCTGTTACTAATGGAGTAAAATGTGGTAAGTTTTACAGTAAATTTGCTGTCCCCTGTTCTGACATTGGTCTGAGTAAAGAGACCCTGCGCATTCCGTCACCCAATGACCTGTGAGGTGTGTTCTCCTGACCTTTGGGAGATAGCCATGGCTTTATGTCACTCTGCAGTCAGGCTGGATCAGTCTAACAGGCTGGATCAGTCTAACAGGCTGGATCTGATCACTAGCACCTATAAACCCTCTCCTAATCTCTCTAAACACCATTGTGCTGCCAGCAGTTTAGCAAGTCCTTCACCGATGCCAGTTCAAAAGGTTAAGCAAATCTCTTTGTGGACGATGATCTGAATCTGAAAAACACACTGTGAAAACAAAGTAAACGGTGCTATATGTGTAAGGACCTGGGGTCTGGGGTTCTGGAGTTAACCTGTACTGCTCTGGCGTTCCACCAGCGGAACTCCTCCCACATTCCACTGAAAAGGCAGAGCGCGAAATTCAAAATATATATTTTAGAAATATTTAACTTTCACACATTAACAAGTCCAATACAGCAAATGAAAGGTACACATCTTGTGAATCCAGCCAACATGTCCAATTTTTAAAATGTTTTACAGCGAAAACAGCACGTATATTTATGTTAGCTCACCACCAAATACAAAAAAGGACAGACATTTTTCACAGCACAGGTAGCATGCACAAAGCCAACCTAACTAACCAAGAACCAACCAAACTAACCAACAAACAACTTCATCAGATGACAGTCTTATAACATGTTATTCAATAAATCTATGTTTTGTTCGAAAAATGTGCATATTTCAGGTATAAATCATAGTTTACATTGCAGCTACAATCAGAAATTGCACCGAAAGCAGCCATAATAATTACAGACACCAACGTCAAATACCTAAATACTCATCATAAAACATTTCTGAAAAATACATGGTGTACAGCAAATGAAAGACAGGCATCTTGTGATTCCAGCCAATATTTCCGATTTCTTAAGTGTTTTACAGCGAAAACACAATATAGCGTTATATTAGCTTACCACAATAGCCAGAAACACAAGCCATTCCCCAGTAGTAAAAGTTAGCGATCGTGACAAACCAGCAAAAGATATATAATTTTTGACTAACCTTGATAAGGTTCATCAGATGACAGTCCTATAACATCAGGTTATACATACACTTATGTTTTGTTCGAAAATGTGCATATTTAGAGCTGAAATCAGTGGTTATACATTGTGCTAAGGTAGCATCTTTTTCCCACAACGTCCGGATATTTTTTCTGACACTTTTTCTGACACACATATTCTGACCAAATGACTATTCATAAACATAACTAAAAAATACATGTTGTATAGGAAATGATAGATACACTAGTTCTTAATGCAATCGCCATGTTAGAATTCTAAAAATAACTTAATTACGACATCCAGCTTAGTTATAGCGAGAGAGTACCCAAAAGCTGGGCGCAAACGACTAGTACAACATGTTCGACAGATATATGAAATAGCATCATAAAATGGGTCCTACTTTTGCTGATCTTTCATCAGAATGTTGTACAAGGGGTCCTTTGTTGGGAACAATCGTTGTTTGGATTTAGAACGGCCTTTTTCCCTCTCGATTTAGCAAGCACACTTGCCAAGTGGCGCGAATCTCTCCATGTCAACAAACGGAAGAGAACGGAACACGGCAAAACTCCCGAAAAAAAATTCAATAATCTGATTAAACTATATTGAAAAAACATACTTTACGATGATATTGTCACATGTATCAAATAAAATCAAAGCCGGAGATATTAGTCATCCATAACGTCAGCTTATCAGAAGGCAAATCCAGGTGCCTCCTCGCGCTCTCCAGAAAACAGGAAACTGGTGACACGTCATGCCAAGAGCTATAATTCGAGGCCAGATCAAGTTACACACTCCATTTCTTCTCTCACTCCTTGTCGACATCTAGTGGAAGACGTATGAAGTGCATCTAAACTAATAAATATCAAGGACTTTAATAGGCAGCCCCTAGAAGAGTGGATCGATTTCAGATTTTCCACTTCCTGTCAGGAAGTTTGCTGCAAAGGGAGTTCTGTTTTACTCACAGATATAATTCAAACGGTTTTAGAAACTAGAGAGTGTTTTCTATCCAATAGTAATAATAATATGCATATTGTACGAGCAAGAATTGAGTACGAGGCCGTTTAAATCGGGCACGATTTTCCCCCAAAGTGAAAACAGCGCCCTCTGTCCTCAACAGGTTTTAAACCATGCTCCTATACACTCACTGTAGCCTGGGCACCCTGCCTACCCATTTCCCTTAAAATAAGACATCTCACATCTCAGCTAGTGATACTGTTTAACAACTTTGTCAAGTACGGTATTGTGTTATGGAGTAAATCTTACAAATGAGGATGTAAGAAACTAGGAAAACTCGAATGGTCAGTGTCATAATTCCCAGCCACGCAAACCCTTCAAAGATGGATGGCAACAGCCAAACTGTTAATAGTCTTAATGCATACATCTAATATAATTACACCCATGACTAAAGCCCTCTTCCTAACCTTAATGAGAATCCAGTCATCAGGGTAAAGGAGTTGTCTTGTCATGTGCTCCAGTACTGCAGCTAAGGAACTTGTCATGACTCATAAGGCTCTGTAGGGTAGAAATTGGAGTTACAGTAACAGTGTTAGGACGGAGGAGATTATTAGCACTGCTAATCCACTCCAATCTGAGATTATCCAATCAGCTCTTCTGATGGGCTTTGAGAGTTTATGTAAGAAGAAGTTCAAGCTTGAGAGCACTGGGAGCACAGCTAATCTAGAACAGAGGTTCCACGTCTCTCCATCCAGTTCATTCATCCAATATGGTGCTAATCACATAAGGTTTTATGTGTAGTGCTGATGTCGAAGGGTTTAACTAATTCGTTTCCTACACTAAGAGATAATGTTTTAACTCAGTTTCGTTGGATCTGTGGTAAATGTGTTAAACACTGGGACAGACAAGCTATATGCAAAGAGATTTCTGTGTTGCTTCAGGACATTTTCTGTTTAGATCTATTTTGTGCTCTTCTTTAAAATCTGATTTGAATCTATACGAAATAAGACTGTCAAATTAGGCTCAATACATTCCTCAACCTATTTAGAAAACACAGCCCCTGCAGCATTGTTGGAGAATTATAACAATCAAGTGAGTAACTACTGTGTTGATGTTGAAGCATGATCTTGTCTATTCTCCAGCAGGGTCCACACACTACCACTGCTCCTGTCAGTGAGTCCCTCTTGTCTAATGCATTGTGTCTCTGTCCTGCAGGTCTCCTCACAGTGCTGTACTGTCCATGGTGTTGGAGAGGGCTCTGGTGGCAGTGGCAGGGGACAGGTTTTATCATCATGCTGTGTTCAGAGCACCACTGGAACCAGACACAGCACTACCTACAGCAGGAATCATCAACTAGACTCAGCCGTGGGCCAATTTTTTCTTGAGCAGATGGTCTGGGAGGTGGAACATAATTACAAATAATTTGTAGACTGTAAACTGACCGCAAAAGCCCAAAATAGATCTAATGTTTGGCTAAAACATAATAATTTTAAACCTTGCTTACATTTGTATACATTCACGTGTCTCTCTATTAGGCGTGGGAATAGTTGGAACAGATTTCTTAATTTATTAGAGTCTGACGTTGGGGGAGAGGGGAGTACTAAACTGACATATGGAATTGTTTTAAGATGGTCATACTATGGATCATTTAGCTATTTGATTTCGAATTTTAGGACCCCTTTAGGTTAAAAAAAAATGTTTTCATAATGATTTGATAAAATATGGATATTGGCCTTTACTACTATAGCCCAGAGAAATGCATTGAATAACACATTCATAAAAGGCAAAAAGGACAGTCAAAAAATAAATCATAAGGAACAAGGTGTTGAAGTGTCTGTCCTAAATCTAGGAGATATAAGAAAGCTCAGGAAATATTTGTGTTTTTTTAAACACATATTTAACCCCTTTTTTGGGGTAGGCACTAGGCTTGACTGGCGGGATTTACCGGGATTTACCGGGATTTACCGGTAAACATTAGCTTTTCCCTGGCATAATGAACTGTGAGAAATTATAATAAATTATTTACATGAACAGCATGGCGTTTAAATGGAACTGTTCAATTATATGCAATGTCTAAATCTGGCTTCTTTATGGCCTCTGCATCAACGCTCAGCGTGGGGATAGACAGCCCATCTCAGTATGAAGTGCAATTCACAATGCACAATGCATCATCATGGTAACTTATTTTCTTGTGACAGATAGGTGTAAAGCGTCTGTGTGTAGCTGGTGAGATGAGTCAGGCGCAGGACAGCAGATATGAGTAATGAAAGCAATTTTACTCAAATATATCACAATACACGTCGTATAAATACAAGGCCACAAATACGGACCGCAATACAATAAACAATTACTCACAAACAAACATGGGGGAAATGAGGGTTAAATAATGAACAAGTAATTGGGGGATTGAAACCAGGTGTGTAAGACAAAGACAAAACAAATGGAAAATGAAAAGTGGATCGGCGATGGCTAGAAGGCCGGTGACGTCGCCCGCCGAACGCCGCCCGAACAAGTCCGACTTCGGCGGAAGTCGTGACAATACCCCCCCTTGACGCACGGCTACAGCAGCGCGCCGACACCGACCTCGGGGACGACCCGGAGGACGAGGAGCAGGGCGATCCGGATGGAGACAGTGGAACTCCCGCAGCAACGAAGGGTCCACAACGTCCTCCACTGGCACCCAGCATCTCTCCTCCGGACCGTACCCCTCCCACTCCACGAGGTACTGAAGGCCCCTCGCCCGACGCCTCGAGTCCAGGATGGCTCGAACAGCATACGCCGGGGCCCCCTCGATGTCCAGAGGGGGCGGAGGAACCTCCCGCACCTCAGACTCCTGGAGTGGACCAGCCACCACCGGCCTGAGGAGAGACACATGGAACGAGGGATTAATACGGTAATCTGGGGGAAGCTGTAACCTGTAGCATACCTCATTCAGTCTCCTCAGGACTTTGAATGGCCCCACAAACCGCGAACCCAGCTTCCGGCAGGGCAGGCGGAGGGGCAGGTTTCAGGTCGAGAGCCAGACCCGGTCCCCCGTGCGAACACCGGGGCCTCACTGCGGTGGCGGTCGGCGCTCGCCTTCTGCCGCCTCACGGCCCGTTGCAGGTGCACATGGGCGGCGTCCCAGGTCTCCTCCGAGCGGTTAAACCATTCGTCCACTGCAGGAGCTTCGATCTGGCTCTGATTCCAAGGTGTCAGAACCGGCTGATACACCAGTACGCACTGGAAGGGAGAGAGGTTAGTGGAGGAGTGGCGGAGTGAGTTTTGGGCCATCTCATCTCAGGGGATGAACGCCGCCCACTCCCCCGGCCGGTCCTGGCAATATGACCACAGAAACCTACCCACATCCTGGTTTACTCTCTCCACCTGCCCGATACTCAGGGTGAAAACCTGAGATCCCCAGACGTTCCATGAATGCTCTCCAGACCCTGGACGGGAACTGGGGATCCGATCAGAGACTATGTCCTCAGGCACCCCGTAGTGCCGGAAGACGTGAGTGAACAGGGCCTCCGCAGTCTGTAGGGCCGTAGGGAGACCGGGCAAAGGGAGGAGATGGCAGGACTTAGAAAACCGATCCACAACGACCAGGATTGTGGTGTTGCCCTGTGAGGGAGGAAGATCCGTCAAGAAGTCCACCGACAGGTGCGACCATGGCCGTTGTGGAATGGGTAGGGGTTGTAACTTCCCTCTGGGCAGGTGCCTGGGAGCCTTGCACTGTGTGCACATCGAGCGGGAGGAAACATAAACCCTCCCGTCCTTGGCCAAGGTGGACCACGAGTACTTCCCACTAAGGCAACGCACCGTCCGACCGATGCCAGGATGACCAGAGGAGGGTGACGTGTGAGCCCAATAGATCACATGGTCGAGGACAGCAGATGGAACGTACAGGCGCCCAGCTGGACACTGGGGGGGAGTGGGCTCTGTGCGTAACGCCCGCTCGATGTCCGCGTCCAGCTCCCACACCACCGGAGCCACCAGGCAAGAGGCCGGAAGTATGGGAGTGTGATCCATGGACCGCTCCTCTGTGTCATACATCCGGGACAGTGCGTCTGCCTTAACGTTCTGGGAACCGGGTCTGTAGGACAGAGTGAAAACAAAACGGGTAAAGAACATGGCCCACCTTGCCTGGCGAGGGTTCAGTCTCCTTGCCGCCCGGATGTACTTCAGATTGCTGTGGTCAGTCCAGATGTGGAAAGGGTGTTTAGCCCTCTCAAGCCAATGTCTCCTCGCATTCAGAGCCTTGACAACAGCCAACAGCTCCCGGTCCCCCACATCATGGTTTCGTGCCGGAGCGCTGAGAAAGCACGGCTCCTATCCCAGCCTCGGACGTGTCCACCTCCACTATGAAAAGAGGGATCCGGATGTGCCAGCATGGGAGCCGAGGTAAACAGAGCCTTCAGGTGACCAAAAGCCCTGTCCGCCTCAGCCGACCACTGCAGTCGCACCGGTCCCCCCTTCAGCAGTGAGGTAATGGGAGCCGCTACCTGACCAAAACCCCGGAGAAACCTCCGGTAGTAGTTGGCAAACCCTAGTAACCGCTGCACTTCCTTTACCGTGGTGGGAGTCGGCCAATTACTAACGGCTGAAATGCGGTCACTCTCCATCTCCACCCCTGAAGTGTAAATGCGGTACCCTAGGAAGGAGACGGACTGTTGGAAGAACAAACATTTCTCAGCCTTGACGTACAGGTCATGCTCCAACAGTCGACCAAGCACCCTGCGCACAAGGGACACATGCTCGGGACACCAATGGAAACTCCTACACACCTCCCTGAGCACTCTCGTGACCACCCCTTGAGAGCCCTCTGTTGCCACAAAATAGTGGGGTCATGACAGGCCAACCATGGGTAGGCCCAGCACCATGGGAAACGCAGGAGAATCAATAAGGAAGAGACTGATTCTCTTGTAACCCTCCTGCGTAACCATGCTTAGTGGAGCGGTGACCTCCCTAATCAGCCATGACCCCAATGGTCGACTATCTAGGGCGTGCACAGGGAAGGGCATATCCACAGGAACCAGGGGGATCCCTAAACTATGAGCAAATGAACGGTCAATAAAATTCCCAGCTGCGCCTGAATCTACGAGCGCCTTATGCTGGGAATGCGGGGGAAAACTCAGGAAATGTAAGAAACACATACATGTGAGCAACAGGGGGCTCTCGGTGAGCCTGGTGCCAACTCACCTGGGGTGACACGATAGTGCCCTGCCTGCTGCCTCGACTCCCTGAGGAACCCTACCAGCACCGACCCATAGTGTGCCCTCTGCGGCCACAGATGGTGCAGGGAATGGCCCCTCCTCCGGTCGCCCTAAGTGCAGCTCCTCCCAGCTCCATGGGCGTCGGAGCGGAGGTGCTGGGGGATGGAACTGACAGGCCCCGATCCGGACGTCCGCGGGCAGCCAGAAGGTTGTCCAGCCGGATGGACAGATCCACCAGCTGGTCCAACGTGAGGGTGGTGTCTCGGCAGGCCAACTCCCGACGAACGTCCTCGCGCAGACTGCACTGGTAGTGATCGATCAGGGCCCTGTCGTTCCATCCCGCGCTGGCGGCCAGGGTCCGGAAGTCCAAAGCAAAATCCTGCGCGCTCCTTGTCCCCTGCCTCAGGTGGAACAGACGTTCACCCGCTACCCGACCCTCAGGCGGGTGGTCGAAAACTGCCTGAAAGCGATGGGTGAACTCTGCATAATGGTCCAACTCTGCGTAATGGTGAACTCTGCGTCTCCTTCACTCCATACAGTGTTGGCCCATTCCAGGGTTTTGACTGAGAGGCAGGAGACGAGGGCGGACACGCTCTCACGTCCTGAAGGAGCCGGGTGGCCGGTCGCCAGGTAGAGCTTCAGCTGGAGTAGGAACCCCTGGCATCCGGCAGCCGCCCCATCATACTCCCTCGGGAGCGCGAGCCTAATCCCGCTGGGACCAGGTGAAGGAGGGGTGGACAGTGGGGCCTGCTGTAGTGGAGCTGGTGGAGGCGCTGGACGACCTCCTCCTCTCTCCCAACGATCCATCGTCTGCAGCACGCGATCCATGGCGGTGCCCAGACGTTGCAACATGGTCGCGTGCTGCTGGACGCGCTCCTCTACCGCCACAGGGAGGGCGTCTGCTCCTGCTGACTACATTCGCATATGAGTAATGAAAGCAATTTTACTCAAATATATCACAATACACGTCGTATAAATACAAGGCCACAAATACGGACCGCAATACAATAAACAATTTCTCACAAACAAAAATGGGGGAACAGAGGGTTAAATAATGAACAAGTAATTTGGGGATTGAAACCAGGTGTGTAAGACAAAGACAAAACAAATGGAAAATGAAAAGTGGATCGCGATGGCAAGAAGGCAGGTGACGTCGACCGCCGAACGCCGCCGAACAAGGAGAGGGACCGACTTCGGCGGAAGTTGTGACAATAGGCCTACATTTGCGGCAGCATAGTCTATGCTACAGTAATATAAAGACCGAATGCACGTCTAATCTACCCTTCTCCATCTGGCTTTTGGGGGTCACTTTGTTTTTTAATTGAAAAGATTATATATATTTTTATTGCAGCTGCAGAGTTTTAAAACAGCCTATCACTCAAATATCGTTAAATTAGTGCACGCGCGAGCACTTTGCAGTCTAGAGCACTTTTCTCTCTCTCCATCAGTGGAGGCTGGTGGGAGGAGCAATAGGCTCATTGTAATGGCTGGAATATAATAAATGGAACTGTATCAAACACATCAAACATATAGAAACCACATGTCTGACACTGTTCCATTTATTTCAGTCCAGCCATTACAATGAGCCCATCCTCCTATAGCTCCTCCCACCAGCCTCCACTGCTCTCCATCAACTCTATTCAAATTGCAAAAATAGATTACCCTGTTCGAGATTGACATATAACCCTATATATAGATGTCCTAGCCTACCTCTTTCAGGTAATACATTCAATGTAGTATTAGTCTTATATTTAGCTAATTAATGATGGGTTATGCATATAGCCGCTGTCTCTTGCGCAATATGCAAGCACCTGTGCTTTGCTGTCCTCTCCTTAAAAAACGCTCCTTAGCTCTTGGAATCGCATACAGGAAAAGATAGACTAGAATAGCTTGTTGGACATTATATTTTTTAGCATTTCTTATACCAATAGACTATTTGAAGAGGGACACAGGCTCTTTTTTGCTGAATGTTAAATAGGGCAGCCAATAGAAGTCAGTGGTAGTTTGAAAGAAGAGCAAACGCACGATGGCGGTAGGCTGTAGCAGTTATCTATTCAGACCCAGAACCATTAAATATTCCTGAAGAGAAGTGAAATTATTCTAGTCCAATATTATTCAAGGATGTCATTAGAATGAATGATGAAGATAAGGGCAACAACACTTATTTCCTTTAACTGTTAAAAGCGAGAAAGGAATGAAGCAACAATAGAGACAGAAATAGGAGGTAGGCTAATAACATTAGGGGAAACATTATGAAAGGTGTATATCATGGTTTGAATTATGTGCTTAATTCCAGTCCATATAATACAGTATAATAAAGTACAGTAATACATGTTCATACTCAAAAATATTAGCCTATTGGAGCAAGGTACATTTATTTACCCAAGAGAGCATATACAGTGCATTCGGAAAAAAATAAATAAACGGAAATATCACATTTACATAAGGATTCAGACCCTTTACTCAGTACTTTGTTGACGCACCATTGGCAGCGATTACAGCCTTGAGTCTTCTTGGGTATGGTGCTACAAGCTTGGCACACCTGTATTTGGGGAGTCTCTCCCATTCTTCTTTGCAGATCCTCTCTAGTTCTGTCAGGTTGCATGGGGAGAATCACTGCACAGCTATTTTCAGCTCTCTCCAGAGATGTTCAATTGGGTTCAAGTCCGGGTTCTGGCTGGGCCACTCAACGGCATTTAGAGACCTGTCCCGAAGCGACTCTTGCGTTGTCTTGGCTGTGTGCTTAGGGTCGTTGTCCTGTTGGAAGATGAACCTTCTATTACCTCATTAGTCTCATTCCAAACGTCGTAAAATGATTGGTTATCTGCATGAACCCTAGTTTCCATAATGAATCAACAATATACAAATTGGTTTAATTATTTATTTACTAACTAACAAAATAATCACAGAAATACATCAAACAAACAAACAGTAGATATTGGTTACTAACAATGATAGAAAAGTCCCTAGTGAGCTAAGCCGATATGATGGCTTGGAGACAAAGGGAAGGGGGTGTGGACCACTCAAGAGTTGGAAACTCACAGCTGATAACTACACTCACAGAAATTGGCTGTGTTCCCCAGAAGTCACAGTCTGTCGTGGTTGTAGGTGGTTAGAAATGGATACTTCAGAGAACCATTCGGAAATGTTCTCATAGAATAGATGCTTCAGCGGTTGTCGATATTCGTGTTCTAGATTTACGTCATTTCTGCAGACTAGTAATTATACGTCTAAGATTTGCTCTTATTTTGGAGTGATCGATAGTCTCAGAGTTGAACCATTAGTTCCCTGCACTTGAAGTGGCTGTTGTCATATTGTGGGCGGCCTCGGGCTTGCAGCCAGAAGAAGTTAATGTTTAACTTCTTCTGGCTGCAAGCCCGAGGCCGGCCACAATATGACAACAGCCACTTCAAGTGCAGGGCGCGAAATTCAAAATATATTTTTTAGAAATATTTAACTTTCACACATTAACAAGTCCAATACAGCAAATGAAAGGTACACATCTTGTGAATCCAGCCAACATGTCCGATTTTTAAAATGTTTTACAGCGAAAACAGCACGTATATTTATGTTAGCTCACCACCAAATACAAAAAAGGACAGACATTTTTCACAGCACAGGTAGCATGCACAAAGCCAACCTAACTAACCAAGAACCAACCAAACTAACCAACAAACAACTTCATCAGATGACAGTCTTATAACATGTTATTCAATAAATCTATGTTTTGTTCGAAAAATGTGCATATTTCAGGTATAAATCATAGTTTACATTGCAGCTACAATCAGAAATTGCACCGAAAGCAGACAGAATAATTACAGACACCAACGTCAAATACCTAATTACTCATCATAAAACATTTCTGAAAAATACATAGTGTACAGCAAATGAAAGACAGGCATCTTGTGATTCCAGCCAATATTTCCGATTTATTAAGTGTTTTACAGCGAAAACACAATATAGCGTTATATTAGCTTACCACAATAGCCAGAAACACAAGCCATTTCCCAGTAGCAAAAGTTAGCGATCGTAACAAACCAGCAAAGGATATATAATTTTTGACTAACCTTGATATGCTTCATCAGATGACAGTCCTATAACATCAGGTTATACATACACTTATGTTTTGTTCGAAAATGTGCATATTTAGAGCTGAAATCAGTGGTTATACATTGTGCTAAGGTAGCATATTTTTCCCACAACGTCCGGATATTTTTCTGACACTTTTTCTGACACACATATTCTGACCAAATAGCTATTCATAAACATAACTAAAAAATACATGTTGTATAGGAAATAATAGATACACTAGTTCTTAATGCAATCGCCGTGTTAGAATTCTAAAAATAACTTCATTACGACATACAGCTTCGGTATAGCTAGAGAGTACCCAAAAGCTGGGCGCCAACGACTAGTTCACATGTACGACAGATATATGAAATAGCATCATAAAATGTTTCCTACTTTTGCTGATCTTTCATCAGAATGTTGGACAAGGGGTCCTTTGTCGGGAACAATCGTTGTTTGGATTTAGAACGTCCTTTTTCCCTCTCGATTTAGCAAGCACACTAGCCAAGTGGCACGAATCTCTCCATGTCAACAAACGGAAGAGAACGGAACACGGTAAAACTCCCGAAAAAATTTCAATAATCTGATTAAACTATATTGAAAAAACATACTTTACGATGATATGGTCACATGTATCAAATAAAATCAAAGCAGGAGATAGTAGTCGCCTATAACGACAGCTTTTCATAAGGCAATCCCCGGTTCCTTCTCGCGCCTTCCTGAAAACAGGAAATGGGTGACACGTCATTCCAAGAGGATTTATTCCACTTCAGACCAAGATAAACACTCCATTTCTTCTCTCACTGCCTCTTGACATCCAGGGGAAGGTGTATGACGTGCATGTATACTAATACGTATCATGCCCATTTATAGGCAGGACCTAGAACAGAGCCTCGATTTCAGACTTTCCACTTCCTGGTCAGGAAGTTTGTGCCAAATGAGTTCTGTTTTACTCACAGATATAATTCAAACGGTTTTAGAAACTAGAGAGTGTTTTCTATCCAATAGTAATAATAATATGCATATTGTACGAGCAAGAATTGAGTACGAGGCCGTTTGAAATGGGCACCTATTTAGCGTCAGCAAACAGGTAACACAAACAAAAAACAATCAATGCAGAAGCGGGGAACAGAGCGGGGAACTGACAAATATAGGGGAGGTAATAACAGGTGATGAGTGAGTCCAATATTGCTGATGCGTGTGACGAGTGAAGGCAGGTGTGCGTAATGGATGATAGGAGTGCGTGATGCAGGGCAGCCTGCGCCATCAAGCGCCATGGGGGAGAAGAGCGGGAGCAGACGTGACAGTACCCCCTCCTCTAGGGGCGCCACCTGGCGTACCACCTGGGCAAACCGGCCGAGACATGGGCGCTGGGCAAGCCGGTTGGGGCGTGGAAGCCCAACAAACCCGGCAGGAGCGCGAGAGCCTGGCGAGCCAGCTGAGGCATGGAAGCTCAACAATGCGGCTTGAGGCAAGATGCCTGTCGATCCCGCTGCAGAGAGGGAGCCCGAAGATCCGGTGGAGTGTGACGTGGGATGGGAAGCCGCCGAACCAACCGAGGCAAGGAAACCTCTCGAGCCAGCCAGGGCGTGGCACCCCGACGGGCTGGCTTAGGCACCCCCAGTTCCATTGGCGGCGGAATCCACCCTGATGTCACCAACAAAACAAAAAACAAACAAAAAAACCTCCTGGACCGGCTGGGCAAACAAGAACTGACGATCTGGCTGAGGCCCAACGTAGGATGGGCGCCATCCGAGCCAACCGGGGCAAGGAAACCTCTCCAGCCAGCTAGGGCGTGGAAGCCCGACGAGCTGGCTAGACACCCCCGGTGCCATCGGTGGCGACCCAGGGCCAATGCCACCATACCAACCGGAACGCCAGTACTCCCCGATGCTTTGTGTGATGGCTTCTGCATTCTGTCCCATGGAATGACGCTGGAGAGACGGAGCAGGTACGGGGAGTAACACATTTAATAAATAACTGACATGGAACGAGACAGGAACAGCGTCAGCAAACAGGTAACACAAACAAATACAAGCAATGCATCAGCAGGGAACAGAGCAGGGAAACTGACAAATATAGGGGAGGTAATAAACAGATGATAAGTGAGTCCAGGTGAGTCCAATATTGCTGAAGTGCGTGACGAGGGAAGGCAGGTGTGCGTAATTGATGGCAGGAATGAGTGATGCAGGGCAGCCTGGCGCCCTCAAGCGCCAGGGGAGGGAAGAGCGGGAGCAGACGTGACAGGTCCTGACCTACAGGATTCAAAAAGTAAAGTACACACCCCACCAACTATGGTATGTTATTCCTCTCTTACAGACTGATTCCACATTATGCTAACACTCTTATCCAGAGTAATTAGGGTTAAACGCCTTGCTCAAGGTCACATTGACAGATTATTCATCGAGATGGCTCAGGGATTCCCACTAGCAACCTTTCAGTTAATGATCCAACACTTTTAACCATTAGGCTATCTGCAGAAGAGGATTAGTGATAGCAAGGGGTGCTACTGGTAGAGATGTGGGACTGTGTGTAGCAGTATGTAACTCTGATACTGTCACGCCCTGACCTTAGTTCCTTTGTTATGTCTCTATTCTGGTTTGGTCAGGGCGTGAGTTGGGGTGGGCATTCTATGTTTTTGTTCTATGTTTTATATTTCTATGTGTTTGGCTGAGTGTGGTTCTCAATCAGAGGCAGCTGTCTATCGTTGTCTCTGATTGAGAACCATACTTAGGTAGCCTCATCCCAACTGTGTTTTGTGGGTAGTTGTTTTCTGTTGTGTGTCTGCACCAGCCAGAACTGTTTCGGTCTTTATCTTTGTTATTTTTGTAATTTCAGTGTTCATTTAGTAAATATGGACACGTACCACGCTGCACCTTGGTCCTCTCCTTCCAACAGCTGTTACAGAACTACCCACCACCAACGGACCAAGCAGCGTGGAAAAAAGGAGGACATGGGAGGACATTCTGGACGGGAAGGGATCCTACACATGGGAGGAGATCCTGGCTGGAAGGGATCGCCTCCCATGGGAACAGGTGGAGGCAGCCAGGAAAGCGGAGGCAGCAGGAGAGGGGAACCAGCGGTACGAGGGAACACGGCTGACAAGGGGGGGGGGCACACGGGACGATTTGCGTAGTCAGGTAGGAGACCTGAGCCAACTCCCCGTGCTTACCGGGTGGAGCGTCGTACAGGTCAGGCACCGTGTTATGCGGTGGAGCGCACGGTGTCACTAGTACATTTTCATAGCCCGGTGCGCTACATCGCAGCTCCTCGCATCGGCCGGGCTAGAGTGGGCATCGAGCCAGGACGGAGTGTGCCCGCTTTGCTCTCCAGACCTCCAGTACATCTCTACGGCCCAGGATATCCTGCGCTGGCTCTGCGCACTGTGTCTACACAGCCCAGTGCGTCCTGTGCCTGCGCCCCGCACGTGCAGGGCCAAAGTCACCATCCAGCCAGGAAGGGTTGTGCAGACTCTTTGCTCGAGACCTCCAGTGTGCCTCCACGGCCCAGTGTATCCGGTGCCTCGGCCAAGGACAAGGCCTCCTGCATGTCTCCCAAGCCTGGTGAGTCCTGTGCCTGTGCTAAGCCCTAACCCTCCTGCATGTCTCCCCAGCCTGGTGAGTCCTGTGTCTTCTCCCAGAGCCAGGCCTCCAGTGTGTCTCTCCACTCCAGTGATGATCCATGGCAAGAAGCCTCCAGTGATGATCCATGGCACGAAGCCTCCAGTGATGATCCATGGCAAGAAGCCTCCAGTGATGATCCATGGCACGAAGCCTCCAGTGATGATCCATGGCACGAAGCCTCCAGTGATGATCCATGGCACGAAGCCTCCAGTGATGATCCATGGCACAAAGCCTCCAGTGATGATCCATGGCACGAAGCCTCCAGTGATGATCCATGGCACGAAGCCTCCAGTGATGATCCATGGGAAGAAGCCTCCAGTGGTGATCCATGGCACGAAGCCTCCAGTGATGATCCATGGCACGAAGCCTCCAGTGATGATCCATGGCACAAAGCCTCCAGTGATGATCCATGGCACGAAGCCTCCAGTGATGATCCATGGCACGAAGCCTCCAGTGAGGATCCATGGCACGAAGCCTCCAGTGAGGAGTTATGGCACGAGGCCTCCAACGAAGGCCGTCAGTCCGGAGCCTCCAGCGACGCCCTCTAGTCCGGAACCTCCAGCGTCGCCCTCTAGTCCGGAGCCTCCAGCGACGCCCTTCAGTCCGGAGCCTCCAGCGATGCCCTCTAGTCCGGAGCCTCCAGCGACGCCCTCTAGTCCAGAGCCTCCAGCGACGTCCTCTAGTCCGGAGCTGCCAGAGTCTCCCTCCTGTCCGGAGCAGCCAGAGTCTCCCTCCTGTCCGGAGCAGCCAGAGTCTCCCTCCTGTCTGGAGCAGCCAGAGTCTCCGTCCTGTCCGGAGCAGCCAGAGTCTCCCTCCTGTCCTGGGCCCGCTGCGAGGGTCCCCGGTCCGGGGTCGGTGGCGAGGGTCCCCGCTCTAGAGGCGCCACCTAAGTGGGCCAAGCCAGAGGTGGAGCGGGGTCTACACCCCGGTGAAATGCCCACCCAGACCCTCCCCTATAGGTTCAGGTTTTGCGGCCGGAGTCCGCACCTTTGGGGGGGGGGGGGTACTGTCACGCCCTGACCTTAGTTCCTTTGTTATGTCTCTATTTTGGTTTGGTCAGGGCGTGAGTTGGGGTGGGCATTCTATGTTTTTGTTCTATGTTTTATATTTCTATGTGTTTGGCCGAGTGTGGTTCTCAATCAGAGGCAGCTGTCTATCGTTGTCTCTGATTGAGAACCATACTTAGGTAGCCTCATCCCACCTGTGTTTTGTGGGTAGTTGTTTTCTGTTGTGTGTCTGCACCAGCCAGAACTGTTTCGGTCGTTAGCTTTGTTATTTTTGTTATTTCAGTGTTCATTTCATAAATATGGACATGTACCACGCTGCACCTTGGTCCTCTCCTTCCAACAGCCGTTACAGATATGTTGTTTGTGGACATGAAACCAGTTTGCAGCCTGTCAGATCTCCATGAATTCATAACACCAAATATTGTGTTAACATTAGAGGAATTCGTAAGTTTGTATGTTTCATTCATTTAACTAGGCAAGTCAGTTAACTTCTTTGGGGTAGGGGGCAGTATTTTCACTTCCGGATGAAAAGCGTGCCCAGAGTAAACTGCCTGCTACTCAGGCCCAGATCCTAGGATATGCATATTATTAGTAGATTTGGATAGAAAACACTCTGAAGTTTCTAAAACTGTTTGAATGATGTCTGTGATGGCAGGCAAAAATCTGAGAAAAAATCCAACCAGGAAGTGGGAAATCTGAGGTTTGTAGGTTTGCCTATCTAATATACAGTGTCTATGGGGTCATATTACACTTCCTAAGGCTTCCACTAGATGTCAGCAGTCTTTAGAACCTTGTTTGATGCTTATACTGTGAAGGCTGAGGGAATGAGAGCTGATTGAGTCACGGGTCTGGCAGAGTGCCACGAGCTCATTCAGGCGCTCCCCCGTGAGAGTTAGCTGCGTTCCATCGCATTTCTACAGACAAAGGAATTCTCTGGTTGAAACATTATTGAAGATCTATGTAAAAAAACATCCTAAAAATTGATTCTACACATCGTTTGACATGTTTCTACGAACTGTAATGGAATTTTTTGACTTTTCGTCTGGCCTGCGCGTCATCAATTTGGATTTTGGAACTAAACGCACAAATTCAAAACAACAGAAATCCCATAATTAAAATTCCTCAAACATACATGTATTTTACACCATTTTAAAGATACACTTGTTGTAAATCCAGCCACAGTGTCCGATTGCAAATAGGCTTTACGACGAAAGCACACCAAACGATTATGTTAGGTCAGTACCTAGTCACAGAAAAACACAGCCATTTTTCCAGCCAAAGAGAGGACTCACAAAAAGCAGAAATATAGATAAAATTAATCACTAACCTTTGATGATCTTCATCAGATGACACTCATAGGACTTCATGTTACATGTATGTTTTGTTCGATAAAGTTCATATTTATATCCAAAAATCTCAGTGTACATTGGCGCGTTACGTTCAGTAATGTTTTGCTTCCAAAACATCCGGTGATTTTGCAGAGAGCCACATCAATTTATAGAAATACTCATCATAAATGTTGATGAAAATACAAGTGTTATGCATGGAACTTTAGATAAACTTCTCCTTAACTTCTTTGGGCTGCAAGCCCGATGTTGGTACACTTATGACAACAGCCAGCTCAAGTGCAGGGCGCGAAATTCAAAATATATTTTTTAGAAATATTTAACTTTCACACATTAAGAAGTCCAATACAGCAAATGAAAGATAAACATCTTGTGAATCCAGCCAACATGTCCGATTTTTTAAATATTTTACAGCGAAAACACCACGTATATTTATGTTAGCTCACCACCAAATACAAAAAAGGACAGACATTTTTCACAGCACAGGTAGCATGCACAAAACCAACCTAACTAACCAAGAACCAACCAAACTAACCAAGAAACAACTTCATCAGATGACAGTCTTATAACATGTTATTCAATAAATCTATGTTTTGTTCGAAAAATGTGCATATTTGAGCTATAAATCAGTTTTACATTGCAGCTACCATCACAGCTACCGTCAGAAATAGCACCGAAGCAGCCAGAGTAATTACAGACACCAACGTCAAATACCTAAATACTCATCATAAAACATTTCTGAAAAATACATGGTGTACAGCAAATGAAAGACAGGCATCTTGTGATTCCAGCCAATATTTCCGATTTCTTAAGTGTTTTACAGCGAAAACACAATATAGCATTATATTAGCTTACCACATAGCCAGAAACACAAGCCATTTACCAGCAGCAAAAGTTAGCGATCGTAACAAACCAGCAAAAGATATATAATTTTTGACTAACCTTGATAAGCTTCATCAGATGACAGTCCTATAACATCAGGTTATACATACACTTATGTTTTGTTCGAAAATGTGCATATTTAGAGCTGAAATCAGTGGTTATACATTGTGCTAACGTAGCATCTTTTTCCCACAACGTCCGGATATTTTTCTGACACTCACATATTCTGACCAAATAACTATTCATAAACATTACTAAAAAATACATGTTGTATAGGAAATGATAGATACACTAGTTCTTAATGCAATCGCCGTGTTAGAATTCTAAAAATAACTTCATTACGACATGCAGTTTATATTATGGCGAGAGCGTGCCCAAAATCTGGGCGCAAACGACTAGTTCACATGTTCGACAGATATATGAAATAGCATCATAAAATGGGTCCTACTTTTGATGATCTTCCATCAGAATGTTGTACAAGGGGTCCTTTGTCCAGAACAATCGTTGTTTGGATTTAGAATGTCCTCTTCTCCAGTCAATTAGCACGGAAAGCTAGCAAAGTGGCGCGAAGCTCTCCTTCCTGAACAAACGCAGACAAAGCAACACGCCTAACGTCCCGAAAAAATTTCAATAATCTAATAAAACTATATTGAAAAAACATACTTTACGATGATATTGTCACATGTATCAAATAAAATCAAAGCCGGAGATATTAGTCGTCTATAACGACAGCTTTACAGAAGGCAATACCAGGTCCCTTCTCGCGCGTTCCAGAAAACAGGAAATTGGGGTCACGTCATGCCAAGAGCTTTTATTCGACCTCAGATCATGTTACACACTCCATTTCTTCTCTCACTGCCTGTTGACATCTAGTGGAAGGCGTATGAAGTGCATGTATACTAATAAATATCAAGCACATTTATAGGCAGGCCCTAGAACAGAGCATCGATTTCAGATTTTCCACTTCCTGTCAGGAAGTTTGCTGCAAAATGAGTTCTGTTTTACTCACAGATATAATTCAAACGGTTTTAGAAACTAGAGAGTGTTTTCTATCCAATAGTAATAATAATATGCATATTGTACGAGCAAGAATTGAGTACGAGGCCGTTTGAAATGGGCACCTTTTATCCAGGCTACTCAATACTGCCCCTGCAGCCCAAAGAGGTTAATGCAACCGCTGTGTCAGATTTCAATAAAGCTTTACCGAAAAAGCACACCATGCAATAATCTGAGTACAGCGCTTAGACACAAAACCAAGCTTGTGGAGTCAACAGAAGTCAGAAATAGCATTATAAATATTCACTTAGCTTTGATGATCTTCATCAGAATGCACTCCCAGGAATCCCAGTTCCACAATAAATGTTTGTTTTGTTCGCTAAAGTCCATCATTTATGTCCAAATACCTTTTTTTCGCGTGTTGAGTTCACAAATCCAAACTCACGACATGCGGGCAAGTTCAGGCGAAAGTTCAGACGAAAAGTTCAAAAAGTTATATTACAGTTTGTAGAAACATGTCAAACGATGTATAGAATACATCTTTAGGATGTTTTTAACATAAATCTTCAATAATGTTCCAACCGGAGAATTCCTTTGTCTTTAGAATTGCAATGGAACGCAGGTCGCTCTCACGTGAGGGCGCGTGATCAGCTCATGCCACTCTGGCAGACCTGTTACTCAATCAGCTCTCATTCGCACCCACTTCACAGTATAAGCATCAAACAAGGTTCTAAAGACTGTTGACATCTAGTGGAAGCCTTAGGACGTACAATATGATCCCATAGACACTGTATATTTGATAGGCAATGACTTGAAAAACTACAAACCTCAGATTTCCCACTTCCTGGTTGGATTTTTTCTCAGGTTTTTGCCTGCCATATGAGTTCTCTTATACTCAGACATCATTCAAACAGTTTTAGAAACTTTCTATCCAAATCTACTAATAATATGCATATATTAGCAACTGGGCCTGAGTAGCAGGCAGTTTACTCTGGGCACCTTATTCATCCAAGCTACTCAATACTGCCCCCAGCCATAAGAAGTTAACCTGTCTAGGACTGGGGTTCCGCTAGCGGAATGAGTTCTGTTATACTTACAGAAATAATTCAAACAGTTTTAGAAACTTCAGAGTGTTTTCTATACAATAGTAATAATAATATGCATGTATTACCTTCTGGGACAGAGTAGGAGGACATTTCGTTTGGGCACGCAATTTGTTCAATGTCGAAATGCTGCCCCCTATCCCGATGAAGTTAAACTACAGATTGTAATGCAACAAAGTAGGAAAAACACGAAGAGGGTGAATGCTTTTGCAAGGCGCTGTAGGTGTGAGGCAGGGAGTAAGATACACTAAATTACCAAAAGTATGTGGACACATGCTCGTCGAACATCTCATTCCAAAATCACAGGCATTAATATGGAGTTGGTCCCCCCTTTGCTGCTATAACAGCCTCCACTCTTCTGGAAAGGTTTTCCAGTAGATATTGGAACATTGCTGCGGGGACTTACTTCCATTCAGCCACAAGAGCATTAGTGAGGTCGGGCACTGATGCTGGGGGATTAGGCTTGGCTCGCAGTCTGCGTTCCAATTCATCCCAATGATGTTCGATGGGGTTGAGGTCAGGGCTCTGTGCAGGCCAGTCAAGTTCTTCCACATCGATCTCGACAAACCATTTTTGTATGGACCTCCCCTTGTACATGAGGGCATTGTCATGCTGAAACAGGAAAAGGCCTTCCCCAAACTGTTGCCACAAATTTGGAAGCACAGAATCGTCTAGAATGTCATTGTATGCTATAGCGTTAAGATTTCCCTTCACTGGAACTAAGGGGCCTAGCCCGAACCATGAAAAACAGCCCCAGACCATTATTCCTCTTCCACCAAACTTTACAGTTAGCACTATGCATTGGGGCAGGTTGCATTCTCATAGCATCCTCTAAACCCAGATTCGTCTGTCGGACTGCCAGAGGGTGAAGCGTGATTCATCACTCCAGAGAAAGTATTTCCACTGCTCCAGAGTCCAATGGCAGCGAGCTTTACACCACTCCAGCCAACGCTTGGCATTGCGAATGGTGATCTTAGGCTTGTGTGTGGCTGCTTGGCCATGGAAACCAATTTCATGAAGCTTCCAACTAGACATTGCTTCCAGAGACAGTTTGGAACTCGGTAGTGAGTTTTGCAACCGAGAACAGACTATTTTTACGTACTACAGCACTTACAGTTGACCGGGGCAGCTCTAACAGCTCTAGGCTCTAGGCCTGGGCCTGGGCCCTCTAGGCCTGGTCTAGGGCACTGCATCGCAGTGCTAGCTGCGCCACCAGAGTCTCTGGGTTCGCGCCCAGGCTGGGCTGGGTTCGCGCCCAGGCTCTGTCGCAGCCGGCCGCAACCGGGAGGTCCGTGGGGCAACGCACAATTGGCATAGCGTCGTCCGGGTTAGGGAGGGTTTGGCCGGTAGGGATATCCTTGTCTCAGTATGTAAAATGTAATAAAAT
Organism: Salvelinus namaycush; assembly: GCF_016432855.1. Lineage (NCBI taxonomy): Eukaryota > Metazoa > Chordata > Actinopteri > Salmoniformes > Salmonidae > Salvelinus > Salvelinus namaycush. The sequence continues at coordinate 34,594,104 of NC_052327.1, forward strand.
GTATGCACTCTACTGTAAGTCGCTCTGGATAAGAGCGTCTGCTAAATGACTAAAATGTAAAATGTAAATGTAACAGGGAAGAAATTTGACGAACTGTCTTGTTGGAAAGGTGGCATCCCATGACAGTGACACTTTGAAAGTCACTGAGCTCTTCAGCAAGGCCATTCTACTGCCAGTGTTTGTCTATGGAGATTGCATGGCTGTGTGCTGGATTTTATACAGCTGTCAGCAACGAGTGTGGCTCAAATAGCCAAATCCACTGATTACAGTCCACATACTTTGTATATATAGTGTACTTTAGATTGTCAAGTGACAATCATCTTTCCTCACTCATTGTTCACCAGAGAAGCTGAAAAAAGAGACCATAAGAGTCCAACAGTCATTAGCAGTCAGTCAGGGTGTGCACTGTGAAAGAATGGGCTCATAAACATGACTGAACGATCAGAGGCCCTGATTGGTGTCTCTCTAGGCTACTGGACACTATGTTTGCTCCTGTTTGTACACACACATACAGTGTGCACACACACACACACACACACACACACACACACACACACACACACACACACACACACACACACACACACACACACACACACACACACACACACACACACATATAGTACATAACCACACACATGTGCACACACACAGACAGACACACACGCACACACACACACATAGAGTACATAAACACACACACATGTGCACACACACACACACACTGGAAGTCTGGGGTATCACAGCGCCTTGTCCTCCACACAGAGAACATCCATAGAGTCCATGCTGTGATAGTGAAGGGGTAGCTCCTCAGTCATTGGATAGAGTTACTCTGTTGGTACTGCTGAACAACATCAACTTGTAACAATATAGACAGTGGTAAAATACTGTTGTTGAAACTGCTTGAATTGAATCAGTCATTGTATTTGTATTATTTTCTCTGGTGGTTGTGTTCTTGTGTAGATGCGAGGCTGTGGAAGGATTTCTGTTTAGCAGTAGCCCATGCACCACATCTGAGACCATGGGCCATAAAGCCATGGTGGATGGGGATGCCCTCTTTAGCTCAAGGTAACAGATCGCTCTTCCTATTAGGATTATAATTCAGAGAGAGAAAAGTGTGATTATCAGAACAAGTTATCAGGGAAAGTTCCTCAAAAGCACTCAACGTTTAGTTCTCTCCACAACATGTAGGAGCTGTGAAACTTGTAGGAGAAGGGTGTTTAAACTGTCTCCCCATTGACACTCCTCAGGAAGGAGAGATCTAAATAGAAACAGGTCTAGGTTTCATCACCTTCTTTTGACGAGCTACTTGTAATTACAGTTTGTGTCAACAGGAAGCTGTATTTAAGCTGCCTGTACGTTCAGGACATAGAATGCTCCTGTTGCACTTAAGCTTTCTGAAGATGACACCTCATAGCCGGGATTGAACATATGTAATTAATGTAAAACATGTACGGTTAAGAAGACCTGTCCTATGTCTTAAAGGGGATGTGGCCACGTTTATCTCTAGACTACACTGTAATTATTATCAGAACAAAAATATAAACGCAACATGCAACAATTTCAAAGATTTTACTTAGTTACAGTTCATAGAAGGAAATCAGTAAATTGAAGTAAATTCATTAGGCCCTAAATCTATGGATTTCACATGACTGGGACTACAGATACAGTGCATTTGGAAAGTATTCAGACCCCTTTGACTTTTTCCACATTTTGTTACGTTACAGCTTTATTCTAAAATCAATTTTTTTTAAATCCTCAGCAATATACACACAATACCCCATAATGACAAAGCGAAAACAGGTTTGTAGAAATTTTTGCAAATGTATATTAAATATAAAAAACTGAAATACCTTATTTGCGTAAGTTTTCAGACCCTTTGCTATGAGACTCAAAATTGAGCCCAGATGCATCCTGTTTCCATTGATCATCCTGGAGATGTTTCTACAACTTGATTGGAGTCCACCTGTGGTAAATTGAATTGATTGGACATGATTTGGAAAGGCATACATCTGTCTATATAAGGTCCCACAGTTGACAGTGCATGTCAGAGCAAAAATAAAGCCAGGATGTGGAAGGAATTGTTCGTAGAGCTCCGAGACAGGATTGTGTCTAGGCACAAATATGGGGAAGGGTAACAAAAATGTCTGCAGCATTGAAGGTCCCCAAGACCACAGTGGCCTCCATCATTCTTAGATGGAAGAAGTTTGGAACCACCAAGACTCTTCCTAGAGCTGGACACCCGACCAAACTGAACAATCGGGGGAGAAGGGCCTTGGTCAGGGAGCTGACCAAGAACCAGATGGTCACTCCTCAGTAAAATACACATGACAGCCCGCTTGGTGTTTGCCAAAAGAAACCTAAAGACTCTCAGACCATGAGAAACAAGGTTCTCTGGTCTGATGAAACCAAGATTGAACTCTTTGGCCTGAATGGCAAGCTTCACATCTGGAGGAAATCTGGCACCATCCCTACGGTGAAGCATGGTGGTGGCAGCATCATACTGTGGGGATGTTTTTTAGCGGCAGGGACTGGGAGACTAGTCAGGATCGAGGAAAAGACAAACGGAGCAAAGCACAGAGAGTTCCTTGACGACAACCTGCTCCAGAGCGCTCAGGACCTCAGACTACGGCAAAGGTTCACCTTCCAACAGGACAACGACCTTAAGCACACAGCCATGTCTCTGAATGTCCTTGAGTGGCCCAGCCAGAGCCCGGACTTGAACCCGATCGAACATCTCTGGAGAAACCTGAAAATAGCTGTGAAGCAACACTCCCCATCCAAACTGACTGAGCTAGAGAGGATCTGCAGAAAGGAAAGGGAGAAACTCCACAAATACAGGTGTGCCAAGCTTGTAGCGTCATACCCAAGAACACTCAAGGCTGTAATCACAGCCAATGGTGCTTCAACAAAATACTGAGTAAAGGGTCTGAATCCTTATGTAATGTGATATTTCAGTTTTTTATTTTGAATGCATTTGCAAAAAAATCAAAAAATCTGTTTTTGCTTTGTCATTTTAGGTTATTGTGTGTAGATTGATCAGAGGGAAAAAATGATTTATTCTATTTTGGAATAAGGCTGTAACGTAAGAAAATGTGAAAAAAGTTAAGGGGTCTGAATACTTCCCAAATGCACTGTATGCATCTGTTGGGTCATGGATAAAATAAAATTAAAACTAGGGGCGTGGATCAGAAACAAACAGTCATCATCAGCGCAACACATCTCCTTCGTATAGAGTTGATCAGGCTGTTGATTGTGGCCTGTGGAATAATGTCCCACTCCTGTTCAATGGTTGTGCTAAGCTGCTGGATATTGTGCTATGCTGAATTGGAACACGCTGTTGTACATGTCAATCAAATCAAATCAAACTTTATTTGTTACATGCGCCGAGTATAACAAGTGTAGACCTTACTGTGATATGTTTACTTACAAGCCCTTAAGCAACAGTGCAGTTCAAGAAGAGTTAAGAAAATATTTACCAAATAAACAAAAAAGTAAAAAATGTATAAATAAAAAGTTACACAATAACATAACAATAACGAGGCTATATACAGGGGGTACCGGTATCAAGTCAGTGTGCGGGGGTACAGGTTAGTTGAGGTAATTTGAACATGTTGGTTGGGCTGAAGTGACTATGTGTAGATAAGAAACAGCGAGTATCAGCGTTGTACAAAACAAATGGGGGGAGGGGTGTCAATGTAAATATTAAGGTGCCCATTTGATTAATTGTTCAGCAGTCTTATGGCTTTGGGGTAGAAGCTGTTAAGGAGCCTTTTGGTCCTAGACTTGGCACTCCGATACCGCTTGCCGTGCGGTAGCAGAGAAAACAGTCTATGACTAGGGTGACTGGAGTCTCTGACAATTTTATGGGCTTTCCTCTGACACCACCTATTATATAGGTCCTGGATGGCAGGAAGCTTGGACCCAGTGATGTACTGGGCCGTACGCACTACCCTCTCTAGCGCCTTACGGTCAGATGCTGAGCAGTTGCCATACCAGGCGGTGATGCAACCGGTCAGGATGCTCTCAACCCATGTCAAATCTTTTCAGTCTCCTGAGGGGAAAAAGTTTTTGTCGTGCCCTCTTCACGACTGTCTTGGTGTATTTGGACCATGATAGTTCATTGGTGATGTGGACACCAAGGAACTTGAAACTCTCGACCCGCTCCACTACAGCCCCAGTCGATGTTAATTGGGGCCTGTTCGGCCCACCTTTTCCTGTAGTCCACGGTCAGCTCCTTTGTCTTGCTCACGTTGAGGGAGAGGTTGTTGTCCTGGCACCACACTGTCAGTTCTCTGACCTCCTCCCTATAGGCTGTCTCATCGTTGTCGGTGATCAGGCCTACCACTGTTGTGTCGTCATCAAACTTAATGATGATGTTGGAGTCGTGTTCGGCCACGCAGTCGTTGGTGAACAGGGAGTACAGGAGGGGACTAAGTACACACCCTTGAGGGGCCCCATTGTTGAGGATCAGTGTGGCAGACGTATTGTTGCCTACCCTTACCACCTGGGGGCAGCCCGTCAGCAAGTCCAGGATTCAGTCCAGGATTCTGTTTAGTACCAGAGTCCTTAGCTTAGTGATGAGCTTTGTGTGCACTATGGTGTTGAACACTGAGCTGTAGTCAATGAACAGCATTCTCACATAGGTGTTCCTTTTGTCCAGATGGGAAAGGGCAGTGTGGAGTGCGATTGAGATTGCATCATCTGTGGATCTGTTGGGGCAGTATGCGAATTGGAGTGGGTCTAGGGTATCCGGGAGGATACTGTTGATGTGAGCCATGACCTGCCTTTCAAAGCACTTCATGGCTACCAACGTGAGTGCTACGGGGTGGTAATCATTTAGGCAGGTTACCTACGCTTCCTTGGGCACAGGGACTATGGTGGTCTGCTTGAAACATGTAGGTTTTACAGACTCGGTTAGGGAGAGGTTGAAAATGTCAGTGAAGACACTTGCCAGTTTGTCCGTGAATGCTCTGAGTACACCTCCTGGTAATCCATTGTGAATGTTGACCTGTTTAAAGGTCTTGCTCACATCGGCTACCGAGAGCGTTATCACACAGTCATCCAGAATAGCTGATGCTCTCGTGCATGCTTCAGTGTTGCTTGCCTCGAAGCGAGCGTAAAAGGCATTTAGCTGAGGGCATGGCGGGATTTCTTATAAGCATCCGGATTAGTGTCCTGCTTCTTGGAAGCAGCAGCTCTAGCCTTTAGCTTGATGCGGATGTTGCCTGTAATCCATGGCTTCTGGTTGGGATATGTACGTACGGTCACTGTGGGGACGACATCTTCGATACACTTATTGATGAAGCTGATGACAATCCATAGCATCCCAAACATGCTCAATGGGTGACATGGAAGAACTGGGACATTTTCAGCTTCCAGGATTTGTGTACAGATCCTTGTGACATGGGGCGGTGCATTATCATCCTGAAACAGGAGGTAATGACGGCGGATGAATGGCATGACAATAGGCCTCAGGATCTCGTCACGATATCTCTGTGCATTCAAATTTTCATCAATAAAAGCCAATTACATTCGTTGTCTGTAGCTTATGCCTGCCCGTACCATAACCCCAACCCCACCATAGGGCATTCTATACTGTAACGATCGTCGTATAGAGGAGAAGGAGAAGACCAAGGTGCAGCGTGGTAAGTATTCATAATTCCTTTTAATGAATACGAATACTAGAACAAAACAGCAAAAACTATAAACGAACACAATAAACGAATAAACGTTCTGCAAGGAGACATACACTAAATAGAAAACAACCACCCACAAACACAGGTGGGAACATGCTACCTAAGTATGATTCTCAATCAGAGACAACGATAGACAGCTGCCTCTGATTGAGAACCATACCAGGCCAAACACAGAAATACAAAACAAGGACAACATAGAACACCAAACATAGAATGCCCACCCAAACTCACGCCCTGACCAACCAAAATAGAGACATAAAAAGGATCTCTACGGTCAGGGCGTGACATATACACTATGTTGACATCAGCAAACCGCTCGCCCACACAACGCCATACATGCTGTTTGCCATCTGCCCGGTAAAGTTGAAACCGGTATTCATCCGTAAAGAGCACACTTTTCCAGCATGCCAGCGGCCATCGAAGGTGAGCATTTGCCCACTGAAGTCGAACTGCAGTCAGGTCAAGACCCTGGTGAGGACAACGAGCACGCAGATGAGCTTCCCTGAGAACATTTCTGACAGTTTGTGCAGAAAGTCTTCAGTTGTGCAAACCCACAGTTTCATCAGCTGTCCAGGAGGCTGGTCTCAGACGATCCTGCAGGTGAAGAAGCTGGATGTGGAGGGGCTGGCGTGGTTACACATGGTCTGCGGTTTTGAGGCCAGTTTGACATACTGCCAAATTCTCTAAAACGATGTTAGAGGTGGGTTATGATAGAGAAAGGGACATTAAATTATCTGGCAACAGCTCTGGTGGACATTCTTGCATTCAGCATGCCAATTGCACGCTCCCTAAAAACTTGAGATATCTGTGGCATTGTGTTGTGTGTCAAAACTGCACATTTTATGGTGGCCCCAACACAAGGTGCACTTGTATAATGAGCAGTTGGGGTCAAACTGTAGAAACCAGTTCCTACATTTGAATATAAAAATGTATAAAATACATGTGCTACATTTTATCTCTGGGACCCTCAGGATGACAAATCAGAGCAAGGTTACTGAATGCAAGGGCATTATTTACCTTCAGTGGTATCAAGCCAGTTGCTGTGATAAAAGTGTTTTGGTGTTGTGCACTATCCTCAAACAATAGCAAGGTATTTTCTTGCTGTAATAGCTACTGTAAATTGGACACTGCAGTTAGATTAACAAGAATTTAAGCTTTTGTCCAAATAAGACATGTTTATGTCCCGGAAAGTTGCCTGTTGTTTACAACGTCATTCTAGTCACATTATCGCATATTGAGCAACAACTGTCCTGGTTTAGGGACACCGATCCCATAGAGGTTAATCAGCTTCTTGACATGCCACACCTGTCAGGTGGATGGATTATCTTGGCATGGGATAAATGCTCACTAACAGGGATGTAAACACGTTTGTGCACAACATTTTTGAGAAATAAGCTTTTTGTATGTATGGAACATTTCTGGGATCTTTAATTTCAGATCGTGAAACATGGGTCCAACACTTTACATGTTGCGTTTATTTTTGTTTAGTGTACTTTGCACACTGGTATTCCATAGGCTTTAATGTGCTCTCTAACTATGTCTGACTATGTGTTTCAGTAAGTGGTGCTGGTTCCTTTTGCTACAGTTGTAAAGCGGACCAGGATCAGGACCAGGGCCCAGAGGGCTCTAAGGGATGGCCAACAGCACATACACTGAGTATACAAAACATTAAGGACACCTGCTCTTTCCATGACATAGACTGACCAGGTGAATCTAGGTAAAAGCTATGATCCCTTATTGATGACACTTGTTAAATCCACTTCAATCAGTGTAGATGAAGGTGAGGACTCAATAATAGGAAGGTGTTCCTCCTGTTTGGTGTACTCAGTGTATATGGATCATAACCAAGGTATCCGTCAATAACCTGTAGGAAGTTAAACATTTCTATACCTTTTTCTAAGCTCTTTGGTGATGTCAACCAACAGCATTGTCCCACATACACTAGCTCTTGGCTTTAAAAGTGACTTCTGTCAACAGCAAAGTTTGGTGGTTGTGGGCGTTAGAGAAGGGTCGACCAGGGATCACTAACCCTCCACGTGTGGAACCCAGTGGAGCTCATCTGTCAGAGTTCCTCTTCTGTTGCTGTTGTTGTTGTTGTTGTTGTGATTGTTGTTATTGTGTACTGTACGGTCTAGGTGAGTTCCAGTTCACCAGGCCTGGATCCACTCAGTGGACTGGATGTAGTGCTTATTGTCCTGCACACCAGGCTGTGCTCAAATCCATGTGTAACAGACACAGAGGCCCAGGCAGCAGCGTTCTGGGCCCATGCTCATCTGGATTTCACACTTTCCCGACCCTAATTTATCTACATTTCACTGTTCAGTGAGCCCCAGATGAACAGTTCCTCCCCTCCTGCATGGGATGTGAAATTGTGTTAGGTTAGCAGTGCCCTAATTGGTTGATACTGTACAGTAAGTATTGACTTGGCAAGGCAAGATTGAAAAATAGCATCATATCAGTCACATCAGTATCACTCAGACTGCACATGTCAGTTTTGCCATTAACCTCCCTTCCGCTTCCTTTTTATGTGGCCATGTGACTGTCACATGCCAATCATGCATGTTACATTGTCATAGAGAGATATTTTACTGTGCTTTGTAATGGGTTGTCCAGAAGAACCTTCCGAACCAGTAGACCCCTGGCAACAAAACAAATAACAGGGTCATCTATCGGCTAACGTACAGCTGCTCAGACACTCATACATACCTACAAGACATGCCACCAGAGGTCTCTTCACAGTCCCCAGGTCCAGAACAGAGGCTAGGAAATGCACAGTACTAAATAGAGCCAGGACTAGATGGAACTCTCTGCCACCTCAGGTAACTCATACTAACAGTAAAATCTGATTTAAAAACAGATAAACAACACCTCACGGCCCAACGCGGACTGTGAAGAGACACTCACTCACACACTCACACACACGCTCTAAAACACACACCCACACACTATTCTTAGTCATGTAATTTAGTATTGTAATATTGTAGTGTAATAATGGAGCAATATACATTTGTATAATGCATCATGTTTTGTCTCTGTTTGTACCCCAGGTAGAGTGGCTGCTGATTGGTCACAGCTAATGGGGATGTTAATAAAATACTACTCTATGGTGAGAAGAAGTGTTTGCATGTGAACTGTCTGAGGAAAGTGTGTGAATGATATAGAACAGGCACCACAGACAGGATATCCCTCAGTTCATTGAATAGCCTTGTCTTGTTGCTGCGTGCAGAAGACTGCATGAAAACGTCCCTAACCATTCCCTTTCATTGCCTTGCCTGGAGGGCTTGAGAAGAGATCTGTTAATGGGATCCACTACTGTGTCTTCTTCATCAGCGTATATGACACCATTTTACATAACGTGATGATAGTGGAGTTATTTAATATGTTCAAATTAGCAGTGACATCACAGACTTGACATACTCCAGAGCCTGCTCTCTCAATGGGAGTAATGGTAGAGTGGGAGTGATTCAGATCGGATGGATGGATGTTGCACTGAATCACAGGCCTATTCCTTCTGATTCAATATCCACACCCTAGGCCATGATACGCTAATATACATGTATATGCACTGTTTTAATGAGTCAACTTCAGAGTCCTTGTGTTAAATGTGGCTGTTGGTTCATTACACAATGCGCTTCAATGGCGTCCACTTCTTGCCTCTTGCTTTCGACTTAAACGAGACCATGTTTGGGGATGAGATGTTTCTTAGTGGTCGTGAGGTTATGGTTATGCTGCTGTAAAGTACCAGGGAATAGTAAGGCCAGATGGAGAATGATGCCCCCTTCATGGCTCTGAACTGTGAAATCCCATTCTCATTGGCTTAGGAGCTCAGTGACTCGGACAGTAGCCTGACGTGAGTGGTACTTGGAGTGAAGTCGTCCCAGAGTTAGTCAAGCATAATAACTTAGCCCATTTGTGACATCTTGTTTAATCTTCTGCCTCTTTTAACTCACATACAAGGGTCTTCCTCTCTCTCTCTCTCTCTCCCTCTCTCCCCACCCCATTCTACCCCCTCCCATCCTCTCGCTGTGCTAGACAGGGGAGATCCTGAGTAGGGCCCTGCCCAGCTCTGCCTGGCTGTGTCCTCTATGACAGTCCTTCTGGAGAACCAGGGGGCTTCCTCATAGACAGAGGCCCACACACTCAACATTCAGAGAAGCTTCCCATTATGCTTCCATCTAGTGTTCCCTGCATACGTAGATAAAGTAATACTATTAATATCCTTACCATTCACTCTGTCTGTCTTCATGCCCTGCAAATGCACAAGATCAAAGGAAGTCCATTTCAACAGTGGAGCTCTGGTAAAGATGGCAGCGTTTTTCCAAAGGTTTGTTCTTTATTATCCAAGTCAAAAGACAGCAGAGGAAAGGCTCCTAAGCATAGCAAGCAGAAATTCCTGTATTCCACATTGTCCAATTTTTGCATTATATATTTGGAAAACAGATCCTGGCATTTTGTAATGTTTTATGCAGTGTCGTGAGTTCACTATCATGTCTCTCTATCTGGCCTCTGTTGTGTTGTGGCTGTGTGGACATATCCTGATGACACCATGTTACCTTTTGACCTTTGCCACAGGCGGTCCCAGGGATGGTCCTGACCTACCTGCAGGATGGGGACGGCTGTGCAGAGTAGTGTCCCCCAGAGCCCGTGGGGGTGGCCGGCGTCGGGTGAGCAGGCAGACACCAGTGGAATTCGAGAGTTGGGCCTCAGACAGACAGACAGACATACGCCACACACCCTAGCCACGAGCTGTTCACTCCCTTACCTTCGGGCAAACAGTATCGGAGCGTGAGGTCTGATACCAACAGGCTCAGAGACACTTTCTATCTACAAGCCATAAGACTGCTGAACACTTGAACTGGACTGACCACCTGCACTGACTCGCTCACACACACACACACACACACACACACACACACACACACACACACACACACACACACACACACACACACACACACACACACACACACACACACACACACACACACACACACACACACACACACACACACACACACATACATACATACATACATACATACATACATACATACATACATACATACATACATACATACATTCATTCATCCACACACTCATCCACACACACACTCACAGACACATTCATGCTACAAACACATCACAACTGCTGCAACCAGACTCTTATTATGATTGATAATACTGCACAATTTAAACACTTGCCCCCCAATCACCCTTCCCCAAAACATGTGTTAATATTGGACAATAAACTGTGCCTTCCTGTATTATACTTATGCTAAAATGTTTATTATATTCTACTGAACCATTTACTTTATGTTCATATTCTAATATGTTATTATTTCTTATGGTTGTTGCATTGTCAAGAAGAAACCTGCAAGTAAGTATTTGGTTGGACAGTGTATACCATGTATATCCCATACATACGACTCATAACACTTGAAACTGACAGGCAGACAGACCATGGGCAGGTCACAGTGCTGCCCAGCAGCAAAACACAATTAAAAGGGGTTGTGACTTAACCCAGTTATGGCACACACATTTCAGTGTTCTACTACTGTTCAAGGGTAGAGTTTGGAAATATTTGTACTTTTATATTATAAAGCTCTATGAATCTGTAATTTTTTGGTTTTATTAGGTCAACATCCTCCTGTGAGAAATAGAGGAATGTCAGAGACAGAGGTTATGAGAGAACACCAACTGCATTTCTGATGTAGTCTGATCTGACAAGATCATAGCACAATATGAACAATTTAATATAGTTTATTTTACACTTTGTAAGTCATTCTCTGGTCATCATGTAGAGAAGCATTCAGACCCCTTCCCTTTTTACACATTTTGTTACGTTACAGCCGTATTCTAAAATGGATTCAATAAAAAAATATGCTAACCGATCTACACACAATGCCCCATAATGACAACGTGAAAACAGGTTTTTAGAATTGTTTGCAAATGTATAAAATTAAAAAAACTGAAATACCTTAATTACATAAGTATTCAGACCCTTTCCTATGAGGCTTGAAATTGAGCTCAGGTGCATCCTGTTTCCATTGATCATCCTTGAGATGTTTCTACAACTTGATTGGAGTCAAACTGAGCAATCGGGGGAGAAGGGCCTTGGTCAGGTAAGTGACCAAGAACCAGATGGTCACTCTGGTAGAGCTCCAGAGTTCCTCTGTGGAGATGGGAGAACCTTCCAGAAGGACAACCATCTCTGCAGCACTCCACCAATCAGGTCTTTCTGGTAAAGTGGCCAGACTGAAGCCACTCCTCAGTAAAAGGCACATGACAGCCCACTTGGAGTTTCCAAAAGGCAACTAAAGGACTCTCAGACCATGAGAAACAAGATTCTCTGGTCTGATGAAACCAAGATTGAACTCTTTGGCCTGAATGCGAAGCGTCACATCTGGAGGAAATCTGGCACCATCCCTACGGTGAAGCATGGTGAAGGCAGCATCATGCTGTGGGGATGTTTTTTAGCGGCAGGGACTGGGAGACTAGTCAGGATCGAGTGAAAGATGAACGGAGCAAAGCACAGAGAGATCCTTGATGACAACCTGTTGCAGAGCGCTCAGAACCTCAGACTGGGGCGAAGGTTCACCTACAGGACAATGATCCTAAGTACACAGCCAAGACAACGCAGGGGTGGCTTTGGGACAAGTCTCTGAATGTCCTTGAGGCCCAGCCATAGCCCGGACTTGAACCTGATCAAACATCTCTGGAGAGACCTGAAAAATAGCTATGCAACGATGCTCCCCATCCAACCTGACAGAGCTTGAGAGGATCTGCAGAGAATAATGGGAGAAACTACCCAAATACAGGTGTGCCAAGCTTGTAGCGTCATACCCAAGAAGACCCAAGGATGTAATCGCTGCCAAAGGTGCTTCAACAAAGTACTGAGTAAAGGGTCTGAATACATATGTAAATGTGATATTTCCGGGGGGGTTTGTAATACATTTGCACACATTTTTGCTTTGTCATTATGGGGCATTGTGTGTAGATTGATGAGAAGAAAAAAACGTAACGTAACAAAATGTGGAAAAAGTCAAGGGGTCTGAATACTTTCTGAATGCACTGTATATCCCCAGTGAGGTCTTAAATGTTTGTTGATATCTCTCTCTCCAGGTCTGTGGATGTGATGTCAGAGACATCAACAATGAAGCAGGTTCAGCAGAACCCCCAGCCCCCCTCCAGGACCAGGACCAGGCAGGAGCCAACCAGGCAGGGGCCAACCAGGAAGGGGCCAACCAGGCAGAGGCCAACCAGGCAGGGGCCCTGGCCAGCGGGGAGAGAGGCCAGCTGGCGGTGGCCCTGCTGAGGAAACACAAAGACAAACACCCCCAGGCTTTGGCTCAAAGGTAGGCCGCTGCCTGGCTGCCACTGCTGACGTGGCTCACTGTTATTGTTCAATGACATTTGATGTTTTCCCTCAGTTTTGTGTAAGATTGATTCCTCATATATATTTTTAAATATCTATAAAGCCCTAGAGCTAGCTGACTGGCACCAATTTAGAGAGAGTGATGAGCAAATGAAGATGGAGAGGAGGAGAGAGAGACAGGGCAACAGAAGGAGAGAAAAATATAAATAGCAAAGAATAGGAGAACTGGCATTGGAAAATAAGTCCTGATGAAAATGTCAACTCCTTTGCATTGTAATATGGTATATACAGTTGCGGTCAAATATATTGGCACACTTGCACTTTACAATGGAGTGCGATGGAGCAGACATTTTTTTTTATTTTCAAAACTGGTTGAATGTTTATTTTTGCACTTTAGGCACCAACCCACAACTTACCACAGGTGAAATAAATTACACAGTAAACGAGGTCACCTCCTGTTAATGTCAGGGTCAGTCAACTTTTGTTCATCTCTAATAAGCTGAATCAAAATCATAATTAATTGAGAGAGATTTAATGTGTTTTACTTTTATACTTGGCGGATTGATTGAGACTTTCTTATTTTTAGATAATATAGAGGTGTTGGCTGAGACAGTTCCTATCGCTATCATGATATGGTACGTTATATTACTCAACCCACAGATATACTGTAGGTGATGTGATATACTGTAGGTGATGTGATATACTGTAGGTGATGTGATGTGATATACTGTAGGTGATGTGATATACTGTAGGTGATGTGATGTGATATACTGTAGGTGATGTGATATACTGTAGGTGATGTGATATACTGTAGGTGATGTGATATACTGTAGGTGATGTGATATACTGTAGGTGATGTGATATGCTGTAGGTGATGTGATATGCTGTAGGTGATGTGATGTGATATACTGTAGGTGATGTGATATGCTGTAGGTGATGTGATATGCTGTAGGTGATGTGATATACTGTAGGTGATGTGATATACTGTAGGTGATGTGATGTGTGAGCGTTAGCAGCACACTACTCTAACGCCCAGATTCTCTCTGACTGAGTGGAGAGAGACACTGTGGTTCCTAGTACATGTTGCATCCTCACCAAAACAACCACCACACACACACGCTCACACACACAGTCACACAAAGTCACACACACACACACACACACACACACAGCTTCAACACTGTGCTTCCAACCACACATCTCAGCCTCTTTAATGCAATTTAACAATATCAGATTAGTCGCTTCACGATTCATTATGAGTCCATGCTAAATCATGGTAACTCAGACGCTCAACAAGTAATGCAACAGCAGTGCTACTGTACCGCTAGATTACCTCACGCAGCCCCAGATGTGCTCCAGACTAAGGTGGATGGTTTTACTGTGTTAAATGGGTGTGTATACCTCAGCCCACTGTGCACTGAGTGGAGGGTAGGGGTTGGAGCTGGCTACACATTAGGTATGATGATGTGTCTCATTTGCAACTGAAACCAATTGCATTGTGTTTGATCCACTCACCCGTGCCCATCCCATGTCCTCATGCTCCAGTTGTCATTATTGTCATTGTTGTGTGAAGGAAAACATCTCCGTTCCAATTGACCCCACACACGCAGCCTTCCAAATGACCCCACACACGCAGCCTTCCAAATGACCCCACACACGCAGCCTTCCAAATGACCCCACACACGCAGCCTTCCAAATGACCCCACACACGCAGCCTTCCAAATGACCCTACACACGTAGCCTTCCAAATGACTCCACACACGCAGCCTTCCAAATGACCCCACACACGCAGCCTTCCAAATGACCCCACACACGTAGCCTTCCAAATGACTCCACACACGCAGCCTTCCAAATGACCCCACACACGTAGCCTTCCAAATGACCCCACACACGTAGCCTTCCAAATGACTCCACACACGCAGCCTTCAAAATGACCCCACACACGTAGCCTTCCAAATGACCCCACACACGCAGCCTTCCAAATGACCCCACACACGCAGCCTTCCAAATGACCCCACACACGCAGCCTTCCAAATGACCCCACACACGCAGCCTTCCAAATGACCCCACACACGTAGCCTTCCAAATGACTCCACACACGCAGCCTTCAAATGACCCCACACACGCAGCCTTCCAAATGACCCCACACACGCAGCCTTCCAAATGACCCCACACACGCAGCCTTCCAAATGACCCCACACACGCAGCCTTCCAAATGACCCCACACACGCAGCCTTCCAAATGACCCCACACACGCAGCCTTCCAAATGACCCCACACACGCAGCCTTCCAAATGACCCCACACACGCAGCCTTCCAATGACCCCACACACGCAGCCTTCCAAATGACCCCACACACGCAGCCTTCCAAATGACTCCACACACGCAGCCTTCCAAATGACCCCACACACGCAGCCTTCCAAATGACCCCACACACGCAGCCTTCCAAATGACCCCACACACGCAGCCTTCCAAATGACCCCACACACGCAGCCTTCCAAATGACTCCACACACGCAGCCTTCCAAATGACCCCACACACGCAGCCTTCCAAATGACCCCACACACGCAGCCTTCCAAATTACCCCACACACGCAGCCTTCCAAATGACCCCACACACGTAGCCTTCCAAATGACCCCACACACGCAGCCTTCCAATGACCCCACACACGTAGCCTTCCAAATGACCCCACACACGCAGCCTTCCAAATGACCCCACACACGCAGCCTTCCAATGACCCCACACACGTAGCCTTCCAAATGACCCCACACACGCAGCCTTCCAAATGACCCCACACACGTAGCCTTCCAAATGACCCCACACACGCAGCCTTCCAAATGACCCCACACACGCAGCCTTCCAAATTACCCCACACACGCAGCCTTCCAAATTACCCCACACACGTAGCCTTCCAAATGACCCCACACACGCAGCCTTCAAATGACCCCACACACGCAGCCTTCCAAATTACCCCACACACGTAGCCTTCCAAATGACCCCACACACGTAGCCTTCCAAATGACCCCACACACGTAGCCTTCCAAATGACCCCACACACGTAGCCTTCCAAATGACCCCACACACGCAGCCTTCCAAATGACCCCACACACGCAGCCTTCAAATGACCCCACACACGCAGCCTTCCAAATTACCCCACACACGTAGCCTTCCAAATGACCCCACACACGCAGCCTTCCAAATTACCCCACACACGCAGCCTTCCAAATGACCCCACACACGTAGCCTTCCAAATGACCCCACACACGCAGCCTTCAAATGACCCCACACACGCAGCCTTCCAAATGACCCCACACACGTAGCCTTCCAAATGACCCCACACACGCAGCCTTCCAAATGACCCCACACACGCAGCCTTCCAAATGACCCCACACACGCAGCCTTCCAAATGACCCCACACACGTAGCCTTCCAAATGACCCCACACACGTAGCCTTCCAAATGACCCCACACACGCAGCCTTCCAAATGACCCCACACACGCAGCCTTCCAAATGACCCCACACACGTAGCCTTCCAAATGACCCCACACACGTAGCCTTCCAAATGACCCCACACACGTAGCCTTCCAAATGACCCCACACACGTAGCCTTCCAAATGACCCCACACACGTAGCCTTCCAAATGACCCCACACACGTAGCCTTCCAAATGACCCCACACACGCAGCTTTAATTGAACCTCTCATAAGAGAAATAATTATATTTTTCAAATAAAAAAACTTGAAATATCACCTATTGATTAATACCAATGCATTTGTTGATAAAAGACCAGGGAAATGCAGTTCTGCTATATGCTCCAACTGACTATGAATATATGAATAAATCATTCCTCTCATACTAGATATTAAATGTAACTTTAAATTAAATATGTAATGCTTATCAATATGCAATTGAATCAACATTTTCCTCTTGCAGAATTGTAATGAATACAATTTGCTATCCGAATGATCCTATATGACTTTATATAAAACAATTACTGTAAATAAATTCTAACAGATGTTTTTTAAAATGCATAATACATGAACTGCCTTTTAATTGGTGGTGTCCATAGTGAGATTTTAAAAAGTAATTAAAACTTTATCTGTTATAAAGTGAAAATATATGGAAAAGAGAGCAAGAATTAATATACAGTAGTAGAATTCATTATTTTTAAGAAGCAGTTTTTTTTCTGGTCTGCATGTATTGTGAGAGTTCAGCATAAACCGTTATATTTCTGGTTCCGTCCTTTAAATTGGTGTCATTTTGGCTATGAAGCTGAACAAGAATTATGCAGAATAAGTTATTACATTAATAACGTAAGTTGAATCTCATAAATACCAGTAAATGCCTCTTAATGAATACAACCTCTTCCACATAATGATACCAAATAATACATGGGCACCATTATTCAGATGTTAATGACACCTGACAGAATAGAAGAGACAGAGGTGAAGTGTTGAGAATGGATGTTGTTGCTACAAGCTGATTAAATGGTGTGGCACACCTTTTCCCAGTGTGCCCTAATCAGGGATGGGTTTGTGGCCAGCGAGGCGGGCTGCCCCCGCCTGTCACCCACTGACCTGTGACAGAGCCACAGAGAACCACAGAGAGGGGCGAGTGGCTATCACGCTAAGCGCTTGTGACAGGCCCCCTCCGGGCACATCTGTGGAGGGGTCACACATTGTTTTCCCACCGGTGACTCTCTGTGGCTGGGGCATGGAGGCAGGCAGGGAGGCAGGCAGTGCTGAGGGGCTAGCTGGCTGCAGTGCCCGGTGACATGCCCCGCTCTCTGGAGGAGCAGCTGTCACTCACCCAGCTGACATTTGTTTTAATGATGATGATGTTCCTGGTATTTTAATTATTTGACTTTTCTATCTGCTGTCCCCTCCCATCTAAACAAACCAGAACCCTGTCCTCTCTCCTCACCCCCATCTAGATATATTTAAACCAACCAGAACCCTGTCCTCACTCCTCAAACTCCCATCTAGATATATTTAAACCAACCAGAACCCTGTCCTCTCTCCTCACCTCCCATCTAGATATATTTAAACCAACCAGAACCCTGTCCTCACTCCTCAAACTCCCATCTAGATATATTTAAACCAACCAGAACCCTGTATTCTCTCCTCACCTCCCATCTAGATATATTTAAACCAACCAGAACCCTGTCCTCTCTCCTCACCTCACATCTAGATATATTTAAACCAACCAGAACCCTGTCCTCTCTCCTCACCTCACATCTAGATATATTTAAACCAACAAAAACCCTGTCCTCTCTCCTCACCTCCCATCTAGATATATTTAAACCAACCAGAACCCTGTCCTCTCTCCTCACCTCCCATCTAGATATATTTAAACCAACCAGAACCCTGTCCTCTCTCCTCACCTCCCATCTAGATATATTTAAACCAACAAAAACCCTGTCCTCTCTCCTCACCTCCCATCTAGATATACACTGCTCAAAAAATAAAGGGAACACTTAAACAACACAATGTAACTCCAAGTCAATCACACTTCTGTGAAATCAAACTGTCCACTTAGGAAGCAACACTGATTGACAATAAATTTCACATGCTGTTGTGCAAATGGAATAGACAACAGGTGGAAATTATAGGCAATTAGCAAGACACCCCCAATAAAGGAGTGGTTCTGCAGGTGGTGACCACAGACCACTTCTCAGTTCCTATGCTTCCTGGCTGATGTTTTGGTCACTTTTGAATGCTGGCGGTGCTTTCACTCTAGTGGTAGCATGAGACGGAGTCTACAACCCACACAAGTGGCTCAGGTAGTGCAGCTCATCCAGGATGGCACATCAATGCGAGCTGTGGCAAGAAGGTTTGCTGTGTCTGTCAGCGTAGTGTACAGAGCATGGAGGCGCTACCAGGAGACAGGCCAGTACATCAGGAGACGTGGAGGAGGCCGTAGGAGGGCAACAACCCAGCAGCAGGACCGCTACCTCCACCTTTGTGCAAGGAGGAGCACTGCCAGAGCCCTGCAAAATGACCTCCAATAGGCCACAAATGTGCATGTGTCTGCTCAAACGGTCAGAAACAGACTCCATGAGGGTGGTATGAGGGCCCGACGTCCACAGGTGGGGGTGGTGCTTACAGCCCAACACCGTGCAGGACGTTTGGCATTTGCCAGAGAACACCAAGATTGGCAAATTCGCCACTGGCGCCCTGTGCTCTTCACAGATGAAAGCAGGTTCACACTGAGCACATGTGACAGACGTGACAGAGTCTGGAGACGCCGTGGAGAACGTTCTGCTGCCTGCAACATCCTCCAGCATGACCGGTTTGGCGGTGGGTCAGTCATGGTGTGGGGTGGCATTTCTTTGGGGGGCCGCACAGCCCTCCATGGGCTCGCCAGAGGTAGCCTGACTGCCATTAGGTACCGAGATGAGATCCTCAGACCCCTTGTGAGACCATATGCTGGTGCGGTTGGCCCTGGGTTCCTCCTAATGCAAGACAATGCTAGACCTCATGTAGCTGGAGTGTGTCAGCAGTTCCTGCAAGAGGAAGGCATTGATGCTATGGACTGGCCCGCCCGTTCCCCAGACCTGAATCCAATTGAGCACATCTGGGACATCATGTCTCGCTCCATCCACCAACGCCACGTTGCACCACAGACTGTCCAGGAGTTGGCGGATGCTTTAGTCCAGGTCTGGGAGGAGATCTCTCAGGAGACCATCCGCCACCTCATCAGGAGCATGCCCAGGCGTTGTAGGGAGGTCATACAGGCACGTGGAGGCCACACACACTACTGAGCCTCATTTTGACTTGTTTTAAGGACATTACATCAAAGTTGGATCAGCCTGTAGTGTGGTTTTCCACTTTAATTTTGAGTGTGACTCCAAATCCAGACCTCCATGGGTTGATAAATTTGATTTCCATTGATAATTTTTGTGTGATTTTGTTGTCAGCACATTCAACTATGTAAAGAAAAAAGTATTTAATAAGAATATTTCATTCATTCAGATCTAGGATGTGTTATTTTAGTGTTCCCTTTATTTTTTTGAGCAGTGTATTTAAACCAACCAGAACCCTGTCCTCTCTCCTCACCTCCCATCTAGATATATTTAAACCAACCAGAACCCTGTCCTCACTCCTCAAACTCCCATCTAGATATATTGAAACCAACCAGAACCCTGTCCTCTCTCCTCACCTCCCATCTAGATATATTTAAACCAACAAAAACCCTGTCCTCTCTCCTCACCTGCCATCTAGATATATATTTAAACCAACCAGAACCCTGTCCTCTCTCCTCACCTCCCGTCAATATATATATAAACCAGAAGAGATCCACTTCTCTATGTTTTGTACAGAAGAAAGTTACACACTATACAACAGCACTGTGCTTTAGAGGCCAATTAGAGTTAGAAGCCAGCTCATTTGGCTATCATGGACTGATGCATGCAGGGCAGCATGGGAAAGTGGCGGTTGACGTTGCCACAGTGACCTCTGACCCAGAGGGCTCAGCTAATCCCTGTCCAGGGTCTTGTCAGGGCTGTATCAGTGGCTCTGTCCAGGGTCTTGTCAGGGCTGTATCAGTGGCTCTGTCCAGGGTCTTGTCAGGGCTGTAGCAGTGACCATGTCCAGGGTCTTGTCAGGGCTGTAGCAGTGACCATGTCCAGGGTCTTGTCAGGGCTGTATCAGTGACCCTGTCCAGGGTCTTGTCAGGGCTGTATCAGTGACCATGTCCAGGGTCTTGTCAGGGCTGTATCAGTGACCCTGTCCAGGGTCTTGTCAGGGCTGTAGCAGTGGCCATGTCCAGGGTCTTGTCAGGGCTGTATCAGTGACCCTGTCCAGGGTCTTGTCAGGGCTGTATCAGTGACCATGTCCAGGGTCTTGTCAGGGCTGTATCAGTGACCCTGTCCAGGGTCTTGTCAGGGCTGTATCAGTGACCATGTCCAGGGTCTTGTCGGGGCTGTATCAGTGACCCTGTCCAGGGTCTTGTCAGGGCTGTATCAGTGACCCTGTCCAGGGTCTTGTCAGGGCTGTATCAGTGACCCTGTCCAGGGTCTTGTCAAGGCTGTAGCAGTGACCATGTCCAGGGTCTTGTCAGGGCTGTATCAGTGGCTCTGTCCAGGGTCTTGTCGGGGCTGTATCAGTGACCATGTCCAGGGTCTTGTCGGGGCTGTATCAGTGACCATGTCCAGGGTCTTGTCAGGGCTGTATCAGTGACCCTGTCCAGGGTCTTGTCAGGGCTGTAGCAGTGACCATGATGTCCAGGGTCTTGTCAGGGCTGTATCAGTGACCCTGTCCAGGGTTTTGTCAGGGCGGTAGCAGTGGCTCTGTCCAGGGTCTTGTCAAACTCACAGGCACACTAAACCCTGACACAGGCTCATTACTCCGTCTCTCTGGGTTTAACCTAGTTTGACCTCTCCCTCTCTGACCTTACAGTACGTATATACCTTATTTTATACCTTGTCATTTTGGTATTGCCCATTGCAAAATATAGACCAACTGTCTATTGCTTCCTGTATATATCCAATATGGGATTACAGTACATCACCATGTCTATTATTTGTATCAGGAATATGGACATCAATCCCATTCACCTTTGTCATGAATGTACACACACTGCTCTGCCCTCTCTCAGCAGTCTTGTCACGTTCGTCGTATGAATCGGACCAAGGTGCAGCGTGGTATGCGTACATTCTTCTTTTATTAAAGAAAGAACACTGAACAAACTAACAAAACAACAAAACGAACGAAACGTGAAGCTATATGAATAGTGCAGACAGGCAACTAAACATAGAATAAGAACCCACAAACACCAAAGGGAAATGGCTACCTAAATATGATCCCCAATCAGAGACAACGACAAACAGCTGCCTCTGATTGGGAACCATATCAGGCCACCATAAACATACAAATACCTAGACCTACAAAACCCTAGACATACAAAAACCCTAGACAATGCAAAACCCATAGACAATACAAAAACTAGCGTATCCACCCTAGTCATACCCTGACCTAACCAAAATATAAAGAAAACAGAGATATCTCAGGTCAGGGCGTGACAAGTCTCTTGAAAGCCCACTCAGTCCCATGCAGTATTTATGAACCTGACAGAGTGACTCTTTCCCACCTGACCCCTCTAAGTCTCCCTCTATTCTACATAATAATAATAATGCAGCCTCTATTATCACACAGCCTCATCACTTATTGAAGAGGTCTCTGAATGAAGACGCCCTGTATTTAATTTCCTTAGAGGAACGTTGCATGGCCTCAGACTCAAAGCCAATTCCCTTTCCTCCAGAGGAGTGGCCACCTGCTTGGAACACGGCCATGACCAGATATTCGTAGTGGTCGATGGCCGTGTTGAAGGCGATCTTCCACTCGTCCCCCCCTCGTATCTGCACCAGGTGGTAGGCGTTTTGTAGATCCAGCTTGGAGAAAACAGTGTCCTCCTGGAGCGGCTTTAAGGCAGAGGAAATGAGTGGTAGCGGATAACGGTTCTTCACCGTAATGTCATTGAGTCCCCGGTAGTCAATGCATGGGTGCAGGGTCTTGTTCTTTTTCTCCACAAAGAAGAAACCTGCGCCATCGGGAGAGGAAGAGGGACGGATAAATCCTGTAGCCAGGGAGTCCAACAATGTAGGTCTCTGGTCCCGACAGGGAGTACAGATGTCCCCGGGGCTGCGTAGTGCTAGGGAGAAGGTCAATCCCGCCATCATAGGGGCGGTGCGGTGGAAGGGAAGTGGCCCTGGAGGTCCTGGTACTCCGCGGGAATGGCGGAGAGGTCCGGAGCAACTTCCGAGCCCCCAGGAAGCCGTCCCGGGGCAGGTTGCGCCGACGTCAGACAATGGGCATGGCAGAACGGACTCCAGCCCATGAAAGCACCCATAGAACAGTTGATGAGGGGATTGTGTTGCTGGAGCCAGGAGAATCCCAAAACCACAGGAATCTGATGGGGACTTGATGAGCAGGAATTGAATGGTCTCGCTGTGATTCCCTGACACACGTAGGTTGATGGGAGTGGTGTTATGGGTGACCCTACCTATAGAGCGCCCAGCCAGCGCTCTTACATCCATGGGAATGGAGAGGGGCTGAGTGGGGATGTTCAGTTCGGACGCCAGTCTGGTGTCCAAAAAGCTCTCATCGGCCCAAGAGTCAATGGGACCCGGAGAGATTTGGGCTGGTTTCCCAACAGCAGAATGACATGAAAAGGTGTGAGTGAAAGGGAAGCAAAAATGTTCTCCATATGGCCCACCAGAGTACTTGCTCCTACCGGTGAGCCTGGTCTTTTACCAGGCAAGAGAACACAAAATGACCAAAAGTCCCACAATACAGACAGCTCCTTCTGTTGATCCTGTGTTGCCGTTCCGCTGGCGACAACCCAGTTGCATAGGCTCGAAAAACAATGCCTCTGCCATCGTCGGTGACTCTTGAGGAATGTCGGGAAACCTCGGGTGCTCTCGGCAACTTCGAGATGACTCGGAGGCGAGGTGGAATCGTTGGGCATGCAAGCAAAATCAAAATCCCTCTCCAGCCGTCGTTCCCGCAATCGACCATCAATGCGGATGGTCAAAGCGACGAGGGAGTCAAGATCCGTGGGTAACTCCCGAGCAGCAAGCTCGTCCTTAACCTCCACCTCGCTTCCGGACAGCTTCTCTCTCGGAGAACAAAACATCAAAAAGCTTCCTCACCTCTCCCACGAACCCCTCCAAACTCACATGGCCGGCTGTTGTTCCCATACGGCGGTAGTCCAGGTGAGAGCCCTCCCAGACATCACCGTGATGAGGTAGGCTATCTTGAAGCGATCCAAGGGGAAGGAGGAGGGCTGAAGCTCGAAAATGAGGGCACACTGAACTAAAAACGCCCGACAGGTGCTCGGCTCTCCATTAAAGCGTTCCGGGGGAGGTAAACGGTGCCTCCGGGAAGGTGTAGTGGCCGGTGGGGCGGCGCTGCTTACCACCGAGTTACTGAGGGGTGGTGGGGTTACCACCATGGTAGGTTGCCCCCAGACAACCCGCGGAATTGCTCCAGCAGCATGTCCAACGCCCGGTCATGACGCTCAGTCAACATTTGGACCCCCTCCATAAGACTACGAAGCAATTCCTCGTGCCTACCAATGGAAGCTCTTTGGGAGGAGATGGTGTTGCGCAGCTGGCCCGGGTCTGCTGGGTCAGTTATAGCCAGTTCGTACTATCAGGTATGAAGGTAAGACCCAGATGCAGACAACGTCGAATTAACAATGGTTTAATAATCCAACAGGGGCAGGCAATAGACAAGTCAATGCAGGCAGGGGTCAGTAAACCAGAGGTGGGCAACGGTACAGGACTGCAGGCAGGCTCAGGGTAGGCAGAGGTAAATAATCCAGAGGTGGGGCAAAGGTACAGGTTGGCAGGCAGGCTCAGGCAGAGTGGTCAGGCAGGCGGGCTCGGAGTCAGGACAGGCAAGGGTCAAAACCAGGAGGGCGAGAAAAAGAGAGACTGGGAAAAGCAGGATCTGAGACAAAACGCTGGTTGACTAGACAAACAAGACGAACTGGCAACAGACAAACAGAGAACACAGGTATAAATACACAGGGGATAATGGGGAAGATGGGCGACACCTGGAGGGGGGTTGTTACGTACACCTCTGGGAGGAGGGAACGCAACACCCCGCTACATCTCAACTCCCCGTGGAGTGAAAAAAGTATATGATCATAGGTGCAGGAAAGGACGACAGAGGCAGAGAAAAATACCGTTTACAGGGAATTTATTATTCCTAACACATGGTAATGTGGGGAAAAGAGGCTGGACGGAACCAAAGTAAAGAAAGTAAAAGTAAAGGAATCCCCTCTCCTATCTTACCTGCCTTCCCACTTCTAACCTAACCTTTAGCACCACCTGGCACGCTGACCAAAATATAGGAGGTGGTCCGCCCAGGTCTTACCTAGTGTGCATGGACAGATTAAATACTTTGGGTTATGCATGCCCGCAGGCCTCTTGCCTAAACACTCCCAAGATGCGTTCCCCTTCCCCCGCTGGGAACAAATGAAACAGAATAATTTACCAATACTCTAAGTGTGAAATTTCAATAACCACAAAACACTAAGTCCTATTGTCATAGACATACCTCTGAAGGAGTGGCTACAAAATAATATCAACAAAACTTTCACTGACAAATAACCAACACAGGACATAAAACAATCTCTCCTCTCTGACGAAGGAACACTGGCTTTTATCAAGCTGGAGAAGGAGTTGGTAATTGAAGAAACAGCTGTTTCCCCTGACGAGAGGGAGGGGTCAGAGCTCCAATCAGCGAAGGGGCCGACCAATCAGCTGCTTTAGGAATCCAGGAAGCCATTTCCTGAAATAGACACACATACAAACCCACAACAACACAGAAACTGGGGAATGTAACAGGGGTGGAGACAATCACAAAGACAGGTGAAACAGATCAGGGTGTGACAGATTGGTGTTTTTCCCTAGAGTAGTGGGTGACTTGGGCATTGTTTAGCTGAGCAGTCTGTGTGAGACTGTTGCTATATGCTCCGTTAGCCTGTAGAGCTGGGATCACCCAGAACACACCAGCACCAGTCACTCCGTTGACTGTATGGGACCTTGCACCGCGTATGGTGTGAGAGCCCCTCAGCACACAGATTCGCATGCACCACTGTATGTGTGTGTGAGATCCTACTTTAAGCTGCAGTGTTCAGTATTCCATTGGCTGTAATAAATCTGGATTTGAGCTCTTGTATACAACACCAAAGCCCGTTCCAATCCTAACTGTTATTGTCAGTCCATTTAACAGCAAGGTACTGTGTGCCAATATCCAGTCACTGACAGACAAGTAATTGATGGGTTTCTCTCTGGCCCTAAACAAACAGCTTAGCCTTTACCTAAATGGAGATACTGTTGCTCCACAGGTTCGGCTGGGACTGTCAGAGTCCCCTGCCTCCATGTTGACTGGCAGCCATCCATTAAAGACTGGAAATGAACTGGTGTTCGATTGTCTGCAGACAGTCACTCTGGGCACAGACGCTGTTCTGGGTTCTGGGGCTAGGGATCTGTCCTCACTACAGATGTAGCCTTCCGTTACATCCAATTTACCCACCATCCACCGCCTCAACAACCTAGGGCTTCATGAAACATTAGGTCTCTGAATTATAACAAAATTCTTCACACAATCGAACACTTTATTATGCAAATCGTTATGGAAATCATTATGTAAATATGTGTGCAAATCATTATGCAAATCCTTATGCAAACCTAAAGACATCAGTAATAAATAGTAATACCCATCTCACGTTGATACCTCTAAAACTAATGTAAAGAGAGGAGAGTAGAGGTTTAGGAGCATCAGACTATGCTGACAGGGGAAGAGCTTTTGTGTGCTGGCCAGGTGGGCCAGTTGCATTGTGGGAGCAGTAGTATTAGCTTTGTCGTGTCCTCTGCTTTAGCTGTGGGTATAGCGGGCAGCATAGGCTGACTACCTACCAGCAGAGTGTAGTGTTCATTCACTGGCCGGCTAGTTAGGGCTTGTGTTGACTGGCCATATTCCCCTGACCACACCACACGACTGTGGGACAGCATGCATGCCACACTGTGTGTGCTTGACAGAAAGGCCAAGTGCTCCACAAACTGGGTCATTCTGTTCTAGAAACCTTGTCCACACTCATTTAAGTCGGGATCAAAATGTCAACCATGGATGACAAACACTTGTCTTTCTTTTTTTCTGTATCACACACAACACACACACACAACACACACACACACAACACACACAACACACACACGTAACCTCTCCTAAATCCACACAATTGATCAGCGGGGTCGTTTTCCACTTGAGAGACGCAAGTGTCAAGGCGTACATCCGGAGAGTGAGAGGTTGTTGAGCCAGGGTAGATGCAATGTGTGTGTGTGTGTGTGTGTGTGTGTGTGTGTGTGTGTGTGTGTGTGTGTGTGTGTGTGTGTGTGTGTGTGTGTGTGTGTGTGTGTGTGTGTGTGTGTGTGTGTGTGTGTGTGTGTGTGTGTGTGTGTGTGTGTGTGTGTGTGTGTGTTAAAGATAGAAGCTGTGTTGCCGGCACCCTTTGGAACAATATTCCCGACGGTGCATGGCTCCATGTTGATGCGCGAGCAGCCGAGCCTAGTGAAGCAAGCTACCCATGCTCAGTGGCATTTTCTAAATGTGGCCCAGCTGGGGGCCTCTGCCTGGCTGTCTGAGTGGCACACATTGTCTCAGGGAGGAAGGGGGGTGAGGGGCTCTCATGGAGAGGGGCAAGGGGCTCTCTGGGAGGGAGGGGAGCAAGGGGCTCTCTGGGAGGGAGGGGAGCAAGGGGCTCTCTGGGAGGGAGGGGAGCAAGGGGCTCTCTGGGAGGGATGGGGGCGAGATGCTTTCAGGGCCAGGGATGGGGGCGAGGGGCTCACAGGGCCAGCCATTAGGGGGGTGAGGGGCTCTCTGCCCCAGCCATTAGCCTGCGAGATTTTGGAATGAATGCGCATTTCCTTCACAGTGGTATAGCTCCACTTTCAATGCATATGAGAGAGAGGTGCTTAATTTCCATCAACCAACTGTGTGATGCCCTTTAATGGTATTTCTGTCACTCATCTCTAAAGGTAATACATGAATCTGATGGGGTGTGTGTGGGCAGACAGGGAGGAGGGAGATTAATTAACTTGGTAGAAAGCATCCTAAACTATCCTCTGACTTCAATCATGCAGATAGACATCTCAGACATACACTCTCTCTCTCTCTCTCTCTCTCTCTCTCTCTCTCTCTCTCTCTCTCTCTCTCTCTCTCTCTCTCTCTCTCTGTCTTTCTCTCTCTCTCTCTCTCTCTCTCTCTCTCTCTCTCTCTCTCTCTCACACACACACACACACACTCTGTCTCTCTCTCTGTCACACACACTCTCTCTCTCACTATCTCCCTCTCTCTCTCTCTCTCTCTCTCTGATTATGCAAATAGTAGGCCCAGCCACTGTAACTAATGAGCAGCAAATCAACCATACAGAACATTGTATCTGCCACGTGCTTAACTTTGATTGTTCATGTGGATCAAATAGTAATCTGTGGAAAATAATGATGGGTATGTAACATTTTGTATTGCAATCAGATTAGGCCCTGAAGTTTAGGAAAGGAAGGAAAATAGCAGAAAATGATACATAGTGACCAAACTCTGGGAGTGAGCTCTATTGGTGTCCACTAGCAGTCAGGCTGAACAACGCCCTTTACCCGTGCCATGAGTATATTCATTCATGCCGCACGGCCATTTTGTTTCTGCTCAACAGTGAGAAGTGTTCTCTAGTGAGTTTTGATAGATGGAGTCCTGCTTTATTCTAGTATTGTGTTGCATATACAGTATCTACAGTACAGTACCTAGTGTCCACCTTTGACAGGGTCATTAGATTGTCTCATTAGAGTTGACATCCTTCCAGCCTCAGAGGTAAACAGCTCATCTTCAATGGCCAGATAGAACTGGGAAATAGTTCTGTCACTAATGTTACCATCACTCAGTCAGGCATACATCCCATATAGAAGCAGCCTCATTTAAACATGCTCCTCATACAACGCATAGAAATAATAGAGCTGTGTAGGTAATTATTAGTCTTCATTATACTGTCTCTCAAAGCATTCATTCTGTGCAGGAATAATCACAGCGAGAATAATGATAAATATTGTTTTCATTATTTGTATTACGTTTCTGAAAACCCGGTAAATATGGAAGCATATGTAATTTATTAAATTGTTGGACATACCGTAGATAAGAACTGGATCAATTACAGATCTTTGTATAAATTAACCTCATTTTGAAAAAACATGATTTAATAAAAATATTGCATTTAGTATTAGTATTTTATTAGGATCCCCAATACTCTTCCTGGGCTCCAAACAGGAAACAAAACACAACAAGTGAAATGCATCAAATACATAATACATTACATTTTAGCAAACACTCCCATCACATATCACTACATTATATATTACTTTACACTTTAGTAATTTAGCAGACGCTCCCATCACATATCACTATATTACTTAATACAATGCGAAATAGGATACAAAATATATACAAATGTCTGTGTCTCTTCACAGTCCCTGTAAGGTGTTATTTTGTCTGTTTTTTATCTGGTTTAGTTGCTACTTGAGTTACCTGGGGTAGCAGAGAGTTACATCTAGTCATGGCTCTATTTAGTACTGTGCGTTCCCGGCCTCTGTTCTGGACTTGGGGACTGTGAAGAGACCTCTGGTTGCTTGTCTTGTGTTGTGCCGATGAGTGTCCGAACTGTGTGCCAACTGCTTGAACAGACAGTTCAGTATCTTCAACACATCAACACCTCGCACAAAGACCAATAGTGATGTAGTCAATCTCTCTTCAACTTTGAGCCAGGAGAGATTGACATTCATGTTATTGACAGTCACCCTCCGTGTACACTACCGTTCAAAATTTTGGGTTCACTTAGAAATGTCCTTGTTTTCCATGAAAACATACATGAAATGAGTTGCAAAATTAATAGGAAATATAGTCAAGACGTTGACAAGGTTATAAATAATGATTTTTAACTGAAATAATAGTGTCCTTCAAACTTCGCTTTCGTCAAAGAATCCTCCATTTGCAGCAATTACAGCCTTGCCGACCTTTGACATTCTAGTGGTCAATTTGTTAAGCTCATCTGAAGATATTTCACTCCATGCTTTCTGAAGCACCTCCCACTAGTTGGATTGGCTTGATGGGCACTTCTTATGTACCATACGGTCAAGCTGCTCCCACAACAGCTCAATAGGGTTGAGATCTGGTGACTGTGCTGGCCACTCCATTATAGACAGAATACCAGCTGACTGCTTCTTCCCTAAATAGTTCTTGCATAGTCTGGAGCTTTGCTTTGGGTCATTGTCCTGTTGTAGGAGGAAATTGGCTCCAATTAAGCGCCGTCCACAGGGTATGGCATGGCGTTGCAAAATGGAGTGATAGCCTTCCTTCTTCAAGATCCCCTTTACCCTGTACAAATCTCCCACTTTACCACCACCAAAGCACCCCCAGACCATCACATTGCCTCCACCATGCTTGACAGATGGCGTCAAGCACTAGTCCAGCATCTTTTTATTTTTTCTGCGTCTCACGAATGTTCTTCTTTGTGATGCGAACACCTCAAACTTAGATTTGTCTGTCCATAATGCTTTTTTTCAATCTTCCTTTGTCCAGTGTCTGTGTTCTTCTGCTGATCTTAATCTTTTCTTTTTATTGGCCAGTCTGAGATATGTTTTTTTCATTTCAACTCTGCCTAGAACGCCAGCATCCCGGAGTCGCCTCTTCACTGTTGAAGTTGAGACTTGTGTTTTGCGGGTACTATTTAATGAAGCTGCCAGTTGAGGACTTGTGAGGCGTCTGTTTCTCAAACTAGACACTCTAATGTACTTGTCCTTTTGCTCAGTTGTGCACCGGGACCTCCCACTCCTTTCTATCCTGGTTAGAGCCAGTTTGTGCTGTTCTGTGAAGGGAGTATTACACAGCGTTGTACAAGATCTTCAGTTTTTTGGCAATTTCTCGCATGGATTAGCCTTCATTTCTCAGAACAAGAATAAACTAACGAGTTTCAGAAGAAAGTTTTGTTTCTGGCCATTTTGATCCTGTAATCGAACCCACAAATGCTGATGCTCCAGATACTCAACTAGTCTAAATAAGGCCAGTTTTATTGCTTCTTTAAATCAGAACAGTTTTCAGCTGTGCTAACATAATTGCAAAAGGGTTTTCTAATGATCAATTAGACTTTTAAAATGATAAACTTGGATTAGCTAACACAACGTGCCGTTGGAACACAGGAGTGATGGTTGCTGATAATGGGTGTTAGGCGGAGCGGAACGGTTGAACCCAAGAGCAGACTCAGGCGAGGAGATGAAGTAACCGTGGTATTTATTGGAACACAGGGGGAAGATGGAGTGCAGGTCAGGGGAAGCTTGGGCGGGTTGCTGGAGACCAGGTACGGAGGCTGAGGCTGGAGCTAGGGGGGTTGAGATAGGGTAAGCAGGTCCGGGGAGGAATCCAAGGGAGTAGTGGAGTGGGGAATCCAGGACAGAGCAGCAGGATGACGAGACATGGTACAGGAGACAGGGACCGGAGTCAGAGCGGGTAGAACTGTAGCGGAGAGGAAAACAGCGTCAGGCAGGGGAACAGGCAGAGCAGGGTAACAGGATCTGAGTAGCAACAAATAGCTAGAAGCGTAACTGACTGAGCAGAGATTACGATCGGGCAGTGAGGAAGCGGCAGGACTGAGTATTTGTAGAGGTCTTGATTATGGAACAGGTTGCAGCTGGTGGGGATTTGCTTAGACTCCAGCACACCTGTCTCCGCCCACATAATCACACACACACACACACACACAGAGAGAGAGGGAAAGAGCACTGGGGGAGGCGGCAGGTCAAAGAGACACAGGATGACCAGTAGAGGGCATTGCAGGAACAGATGAGACAATGGGCCTCTGTACTCCTATGTAGATATTACATTAAAAAATTGCAGTTTCCAGCTACAATAGTCATTTACAATACAATGTCTACACTGTATTTCTAATAAATTTGATGTTATTTTAACGGACAAAAAATGTGCTTTTCTTTCAAAAACAAGGACATTTCTAAGTGAGCTCAAACTTTTGAACGGTGGTGTACATCTAAGTGAAATACGTGCTGCTCTATTCTGGACAAACTGCAATTTGCCAATGTCCTTGACCACACAACTGGGCAGTAGTCCAAGTGCGACAAACTAGGTTCTGTACGACCTGTCTGGTTTATTAAGATGTCAAAAAGCAATAGTAATCAATCTAACTGTAACGGCTTTCATATTCGTCCTCCTCCTCGGACGAGGAGAGGCGAGACGGATCGGACCAATACGCAGAGTGGTTAGTGTTCATCATGATTTATTATAACGAAAAACTGAACACTGAATTACAAAACAAATAAACGAAGTGCAGAAACCTATACAGTACCGTGTGGTGAAAACACTAACACGGAAACAAACACCCACAAAACACGTGAAACCCAGGCTGCCTAAGTATGATTCTCAATCAGGGACAACGATTGACAGCTGCCTCTGATTGAGAATCATACCAGGCCGAACACAAAAATCCCAACATAGAAAATCAACCATAGACAAACCCACCCAACTCACGCCCTGACCAACTAAAATAAATACAAGACAAAGGAAAACAGGTCAGGAACGTGACACTAACAATGTAATCATGTTAGGATATGTAATAGAAATATTACTTCAGAAATCATTTTTCATGCAGAAAATGTCTAGGTTTAAGTAAAATGAAGTCCAATATTCTAAACAACAGTTCTATGTGTCTCTACTACCCAAACTTCCTAACATGTCTTCTCCTACTTCATCTGAAGCGATTAACAGTGCTAATGTCTTCTCCTACCTCATCTGAGGGGTTAAACAGTGCTAATGTCTTTTCCTACCTCATCTGAGGGGTTAAACAGTGCTAATGTCTTTTCCTACCTCATCTGAGGGGTTAAACAGTGCTAATGTCTTTTCCTACCTCATCTGAAGGGTTAAACAGTGCTAATGTCCTCTCCCATCTCATCTGAAGGGTTCAACAGTGTTAATGTCGTCTCCCACCTCATCTGAAGGGTTAAACAGTGCTAATGTCTTCTCCTACCTCATCTCAGGGGTTCAACAGTGCTAATGTCTTCTCCTACCTCATCTGAAGGGTTAAACAGTGCTAATGTCCTCTCCCATCTCATCTGAAGGGTTCAACAGTGTTAATGTCGTCTCCCACCTCATCTGAAGGGTTAAACAGTGCTAATGTCTTCTCCTACCTCATCTCAGGGGTTCAACAGTGCTAATGTCTTCTCCTACCTCATCTCAGGGGTTCAACAGTGCTAATGTCCTCTCCCATCTCATCTGAAGGGTTCAACAGTGTTAATGTCTTCTCCTACCTCATCTGAAGGGTTCAACAGTGTTAATGTCTTCTCCTACCTCATCTCAGGGGTTAAACAGTGCTAATGTCTTCTCTTACCTCATTTCAGGGGTTAAACACTGCTAATGTCTTCTCCTAACTTCTCCTTCTAATAAAATTGTGAAGGACATCGGCGTTACTCTGGACCCTGATCTCTCTTTTGACGAACATATCAAGACTGTTTCAAGGACAGCTTTTTTCCATCTACGTAACATTGCAAAAATCAGAAAATTTCTGTCCAAAAATGATGCAGAAAAATTAATCCATGCTTTTGTTACTTCTAGGTTAGACTACTGCAATGCTCTACTTTCCGGCTACCCGGATAAAGCACTAAATAAACTTCAGTTAGTGCTAAATACGGCTGCTAGAATCCTGACTAGAACCAAAAAATTGGATCATATTACTCCAGTGCTAGCTTCCCTACACTGGCTTCCTGTTAAGGCAAAGGCTGATTTCAAGGTTTTACTGTTAACCTACAAAGCGTTACATGGGCTTGCTCCTACCTATCTTTCCGAGTTGGTCCTGCCGTACATACCTACACGTACGCTACGGTCACAAGACGCAGGCCTCCTAATTGTCCCTAGAATTCCTAAGCAAACAGCTGGAGGCAGGGCTTTCTCCTATAGATCTCCATTTTTATGGAATGGTCTGCCTACCCATGTGAGAGACGCAGACTCGGTCTCAACCTTTAAGTCTTTACTGAAGACTTATCTCTTCAGTAGGTCATATGATTGAGTGTAGTCTGGCCCAGGAGTGTGAAGGTGAACGGAAAGGCTCTGGAGCAACGAACCGCCCTTGCTGTCTCTGCCTGGCCGGTTCCCCTCTCTCCACTGGGATTCTCTGCCTCTAACCCTATTACAGGGGCTGAGTCACTGGCTTACTGGTGCTCTTTCATGCATTCCCTAGGAGGGGTGCGTCACTTGAGTGGGTTGAGTCACTGACGTGATCTTCCTGTCCAGGTTGGCACCCCCCCTTGGTTTGTGCCGTGGCGGAGATCTTTGTGGGCTATACTCGGCCTTGTCTCAGGATTGTAACTTGGTGGTTGAGGATATCCCTCTAGTGGTGCGGGGGCTGTGCTTTGGCAAAGTGGGTGGGGTTATATCCTTCCTATTTGGCCCTGTCCGGGGGTATCATCGGATGGGGCCACAGTGTCTCCTGACCCCTCCTGTCTCAGTCTCCAGTATTTATGCTGCAGTAGTTTATGTGTCGGGGGGCTAGGGTCAGTTTGTTATATCTGGAGTACTTCTCCTGTCTTATCCGGTGTCCTGTGTGAATTTAAGTATGCTCTCTCTAATTCTCTCCTTCTCTCTTTCTTTCTCTCTCTCGGAGGACCTGAGCCCTAGGACCATGCGTCAGGACTACCGGGCATGATGACTCCTTGCTGTTCCCAGTCCACCTGGCCTTGCTGCTGTTCCAGTTTCAACTGTTCTGCCTGCGGCTATGGAACCCTGACCTGTCCACCGGACGTGCTACCTGTCCCAGACCTGCTGTTTTCAACTCTCTAGAGACCGCAGGAGCGGTAGAGATACTCTTAATGATCGGCTATGAAAAGCCAACTGACATTTACTCCTGAGGTGCTGACTTGCTACACCCTCGATAACTACTGTGATTAGTATTATTTGACCATGCTGGTCATTTATGAACATTTGAACATCTTGGCCATGTTCTGTTATAATCTCCACCCGGCACAGCCAGAAGAGGACTGGCCACCCCTCATAGCCTGGTTCCTCTCTAGGTTTCTTCCTAGGTTTTGGCCTTTCTAGGGAGTTTTTCCTAGCCACCGTGCTTCTACACCTGCATTGCTTGCTGTTAGGTTTTTTAGGCTGGGTTTCTGTACAGCACTTCGAGACATTAGCTGATGTACGAAGGGCTATATAAATACATTTGATTTGATTTGATACCTCATCTGAAGAGTTAACCTGTTTGGCGTGCAAGCCCGACACCGGTACACTTATGACAACAGCCAGCTCAAAGTGCAGGGCGCGAAATTCAAAATATATATTTTTTTTAATATTTAACTTTCACACATTAACAAGTCCAATACAGCATATGAAAGGTACACATCTTGTGAATCCAGCCAACATGTCCGATTTTTAAAATGTTTTACAGGGAAGACAAAATATGTAAATCTATTAGCTAACCACGTTAGCAAAAGACACCATTTATTTTACTCCACCAGTTTTTTACTGCATCAGTAGCTATCACAAATTCGACCAAATAAAGATATAAATAGCCACTAACCAAGAAACAACCTCATCAGATGACAGTCTGATAACATATTTATTGTATAGCATAGGTTTTGTTAGAAAAATGTGCATATTTCAGGTATAAATCATAGTTTACCATTGCAGCCACCATCACAACTCGACTAGAATAACTACAGAGAGCAACGTGTATTACCTAATTACTCATCATAAAACATTTCTTAAAAATACACAGCGTACAGCAATTGAAAGACACAGATCTTGTGAATCCAGACAATATTTCAGATTTTCTAAGTGTTTTACAGCGAAAACACAATATAGCGTTATATTAGCTTAGCACAGTAGCAAACCACACAACAGCATTGATTCCAGCCAAACATAGCGATAACGTATTCACCACCAAAAATATTAATTTTCACTAACCTTCTCAGAATTCTTCAGATGACAGTCCTGTAACATCATATTACACAATGCATATAGAGTTTGTTCGAAAATGTGCATATTTAGCGGCACAAATCGTGCTTATACAATGAGAAAAGTTGCCAAGCTGCCCAGAAAATGTCGGGCGCCATCTTGGAGAGTCACCTAGTCTAATCAATAAATAATCATAAACTTGACAAAAAAATACAGGGTGGACAGCAATTGAAAGACAAATTAGTTCTTAATGCAATCGCTGAATTACATTTTTAAAATTAACCTTACTGCGCAATACAGGGTGCAATACAGGGTGCGATAACGCAAGGCTACACTGCAAATAATGGCGTCTTATGCATTTTACTTTTTTCAACAGAACAACGAATTATCAGCATAAATAGTTCTTACTTTTAGCTGAGCTTCCATCAGAATCTTGGGATGGGTGTCCTTGTCCAAAAGAATCGTTGCTGGGTTGGAGAACGTCCTCTTCCATGTTGTTCCATAGCAGTAAACAATGGCATGCGAAAGAGAGATACCCAATTTTCTACAACGTCACAAAATGAAATACCCGAAAATCGCAATATACTGACATAAACTGATATAAATCCGTTTAAAATAACAAGATTATGATGTCTTTAAAGCCTATATCGAATAAAAACAGAGCCGGATATATATAGGAGCTAAAACCAGAGCTTCTAAAAAGACATGCCAAGACCCTCTCTGCGTCAGCGCGAGGATCCAAAAGGGTGGACACCTCGATTCCAACCAATTTATAGACTTTCTGAACTGCGTAGAAACTCCATTTCAAGTCTCCCTATTCGCTAACAACCAGGGGAAGGCGTATGCAGTGCATCTCAACCAATAGAGGACAGGCAAATTAATACACAGGTCTCAGAACAGCCAGTAAAATTCTGCATTATTACATACACATAGGAAAATTGCTCTAAGTCGAGTTCTGTTTCACCCACAGATATAATTCAAACGGTTTTAGAAACTAGAGAGTGTTTTCTATCCAATAGTAATAATACTATGCATATTGTACGAGCAAGAATTGAGTACGAGGCCTTTTTGAAATGGGCACCTTTTACCTGGCTACTCAATACTGCCCCTTGAGCCCAAAGAGGTTAAACACCGCTAATGTCTTCTCCTACCTCATTTCAAGGGTTAAACAGTGCTAATGTCTTCTCCTACCTCCAGTTGTCTGAGGGTTAAACAGTGCTAATGTCTTCTCCTACCTCCAGTTGTCTGAGGGTTAAACAGTGCTAATGTCTTCTCCTACCTCCAGTTGTCTGAGGGTTAAACAGTGCTAATGTCTTCTCCTACCTCCAGTTGTCTGAGGGGTTAAACAGTGCTAATGTCTTTTCCTACCTCCAGTTGTCTGAGGGGTTAAAGAGTGCTAATGTCTTCTCCTACCTCCAGTTGTCTGAGGGGTTAAACAGTGCTAATGTCTTCTCCTACCTCCAGTTGTCTGAGGGGTTAAACAGTGCTAATGTCTTCTCCTACCTCCAGTTGTCTGAGGGTTAAACAGTGCTAATGTCTTCTCCTACCTCCAGTTGTCTGAGGGTTAAACACCGCTAATGTCTTCTCCTACCTCCAGTTGTCTGAGGGGTTAAACAGTGCTAATGTCTTCTCCTACCTCCAGTTGTCTGAGGGTTAACCAGTGCTAATGTCTTCTCTTACCTCCAGTTGTCTGAGGGTTAAACAGTGCTAATGTCTTCTCCTACCTCCAGTTGTCTGAGGGGTTAAACAGTGCTAATGTCTTCTCCTACCCCCAGTTGTCTGAGGGTTAAACAGTGCTAATGTCTTCTCCTACCTCCAGTTGTCTGAGGGGTTAAACAGTGCTAATGT
Organism: Salvelinus namaycush; assembly: GCF_016432855.1. Taxonomy (NCBI): domain Eukaryota; kingdom Metazoa; phylum Chordata; class Actinopteri; order Salmoniformes; family Salmonidae; genus Salvelinus; species Salvelinus namaycush. Next base: position 34,631,526 of record NC_052327.1, read on the forward strand.
CTTCTCCTACCTCCAGTTGTCTGAGGGGTTAAACAGTGCTAATGTCTTTTCCTACCTCCAGTTGTCTGAGGGGTTAAACAGTGCTAATGTCTTCTCCTACCTCCAGTTGTCTGAGGGGTTAAACAGTGCTAATGTCTTCTCCTACCTCCGGTTGTCTGAGGTGTTAAACAGTGCTAATGTCTTGTCCTACCTCCAGTTGTCTGAGGGGTTAAACAGTGCTAATGTATTTTCCTACCTCCAGTTGTCTGAGGGGTTAAACAGTGCTAATGTCTTCTCCTACCTCCAGTTGTCTGAGGGGTTAAACAGTGCTAATGTCTTCTCCTACCTCCAGTTGTCTGAGGGTTAAACAGTGCTAATGTCTCTCCTACCTCCAGTTGTCTGAGGGGTTAAACAGTGCTAATGTCTTCTCCTACCTCCAGTTGTCTGAGGGGTTAAACAGTGCTAATGTCTTCTCCTACCACCAGTTGTCTGAGGGGTTAAACAGTGCTAATGTCTTCTCCTACCTCCAGTTGTCTGAGGGGTTAAACAGTGCTAATGTCTTCTCCTACCTCCAGTTGTCTGAGAGTTAAACAGTGCTAATGTCTTCTCCTACCTCCAGTTGTCTGAGGGTTAAACAGTGCTAATGTCTCTCCTACCTCCAGTTGTCTGAGGGGTTAAACAGTGCTCATGTCTTCTCCTACCTCCAGTTGTCTGAGAGGTTAAACAGTGCTAATGTCTTCTCCTACCTCCAGTTGTCTGAGGGTTAAACAGTGCTAATGTCTTCTCCTACCTCCAGTTGTCTGAGGGTTAAACAGTGCTAATGTCTTCTCCTACCTCCAGTTGTCTGAGGGGTTAAACAGTGCTAATGTCTTCTCCTACCTCCAGTTGTCTGAGGGGTTAAACAGTGCTAATGTCTTCTCCTACCTCCAGTTGTCTGAGGGGTTAAACAGTGCTAATGTCTTCTCCTACCTCATTTCAAGGGTTAAACAGTGCTAATGTCTTCTCCTACCTCCAGTTGTCTGAGGGTTAAACAGTGCTAATGTCTTCTCCTACCTCCAGTTGTCTGAGGGTTAAACAGTGCTAATGTCTTCTCCTACCTCCAGTTGTCTGAGGGTTAAACAGTGCTAATGTCTTCTCCTACCTCCAGTTGTCTGAGGGGTTAAACAGTGCTAATGTCTTTTCCTACCTCCAGTTGTCTGAGGGGTTAAAGAGTGCTAATGTCTTCTCCTACCTCCAGTTGTCTGAGGGGTTAAACAGTGCTAATGTCTTCTCCTACCTCCAGTTGTCTGAGGGGTTAAACAGTGCTAATGTCTTCTCCTACCTCCAGTTGTCTGAGGGTTAAACAGTGCTAATGTCTTCTCCTACCTCCAGTTGTCTGAGGGTTAAACACCGCTAATGTCTTCTCCTACCTCCAGTTGTCTGAGGGGTTAAACAGTGCTAATGTCTTCTCCTACCTCCAGTTGTCTGAGGGTTAACCAGTGCTAATGTCTTCTCTTACCTCCAGTTGTCTGAGGGTTAAACAGTGCTAATGTCTTCTCCTACCTCCAGTTGTCTGAGGGGTTAAACAGTGCTAATGTCTTCTCCTACCCCCAGTTGTCTGAGGGTTAAACAGTGCTAATGTCTTCTCCTACCTCCAGTTGTCTGAGGGGTTAAACAGTGCTAATGTCTTCTCCTACCTCCAGTTGTCTGAGGGGTTAAACAGTGCTAATGTCTTTTCCTACCTCCAGTTGTCTGAGGGGTTAAACAGTGCTAATGTCTTCTCCTACCTCCAGTTGTCTGAGGGGTTAAACAGTGCTAATGTCTTCTCCTACCTCCGGTTGTCTGAGGTGTTAAACAGTGCTAATGTCTTGTCCTACCTCCAGTTGTCTGAGGGGTTAAACAGTGCTAATGTATTTTCCTACCTCCAGTTGTCTGAGGGGTTAAACAGTGCTAATGTCTTCTCCTACCTCCAGTTGTCTGAGGGGTTAAACAGTGCTAATGTCTTCTCCTACCTCCAGTTGTCTGAGGGTTAAACAGTGCTAATGTCTCTCCTACCTCCAGTTGTCTGAGGGGTTAAACAGTGCTAATGTCTTCTCCTACCTCCAGTTGTCTGAGGGGTTAAACAGTGCTAATGTCTTCTCCTACCACCAGTTGTCTGAGGGGTTAAACAGTGCTAATGTCTTCTCCTACCTCCAGTTGTCTGAGGGGTTAAACAGTGCTAATGTCTTCTCCTACCTCCAGTTGTCTGAGAGTTAAACAGTGCTAATGTCTTCTCCTACCTCCAGTTGTCTGAGGGTTAAACAGTGCTAATGTCTCTCCTACCTCCAGTTGTCTGAGGGGTTAAACAGTGCTCATGTCTTCTCCTACCTCCAGTTGTCTGAGAGGTTAAACAGTGCTAATGTCTTCTCCTACCTCCAGTTGTCTGAGGGTTAAACAGTGCTAATGTCTTCTCCTACCTCCAGTTGTCTGAGGGTTAAACAGTGCTAATGTCTTCTCCTACCTCCAGTTGTCTGAGGGGTTAAACAGTGCTAATGTCTTCTCCTACCTCCAGTTGTCTGAGGGGTTAAACAGTGCTAATGTCTTCTCCTACCTCCAGTTGTCTGAGGGGTTAAACAGTGCTAATGTCTTCTCCTACCTCCAGTTGTCTGAGGGGTTAAACAGTGCTAATGTCTCTCCTACCTCCAGTTGTCTGAGGGGTTAAACAGTGCTAATGTATTTTCCTACCTCCAGTTGTCTGAGGGGTTAAACAGTGCTAATGTCTTCTCCTACCTCCAGTTGTCTGAGGGGTTAAACAGTGCTAATGTCTTCTCCTACCTCCAGTTGTCTGAGGGTTAAACAGTGCTAATGTCTCTCCTACCTCCAGTTGTCTGAGGGGTTAAACAGTGCTAATGTCTTCTCCTACCTCCAGTTGTCTGAGGGGTTAAACAGTGCTAATGTCTTCTCCTACCTCCAGTTGTCTGAGGGGTTAAACAGTGCTAATGTCTTCTCCTACCTCCAGTTGTCTGAGAGTTAAACAGTGCTAATGTCTTCTCCTACCTCCAGTTGTCTGAGGGTTAAACAGTGCTAATGTCTCTCCTACCTCCAGTTGTCTGAGGGTTAAACAGTGCTAATGTCTTCTCCTACCTCCAGTTGTCTGAGAGGTTAAACAGTGCTAATGTCTTCTCCTACCTCCAGTTGTCTGAGGGTTAAACAGTGCTAATGTCTTCTCCTACCTCCAGTTGTCTGAGGGTTAAACAGTGCTAATGTCTCTCCTACCTCCAGTTGTCTGAGGGGTTAAACAGTGCTAATGTCTTCTCCTACCTCCAGTTGTCTGAGGGGTTAAACAGTGCTAATGTCTCTCCTACCTCCAGTTGTCTGAGGGGTTAAACAGTGCTAATGTCTTCTCCTACCTCCAGTTGTCTGAGGGTTAAACAGTGCTAATGTCTTCTCCTACCTCCAGTTGTCTGAGGGGTTAAACAGTGCTAATGTCTTCTCCTACCTCCAGTTGTCTGAGGGGTTAAACAGTGCTAATGTCTTCTCCTACCTCCAGTTGTCTGAGGGGTTAAACAGTGCTAATGTCTTCTCCTACCTCCAGTTGTCTGAGGGGTTAAACAGTGCTAATGTCTTCTCCTACCTCCAGTTGTCTGAGGGGTTAAACAGTGCTAATGTCTTCTCCTACCTCCAGTTGTCTGAGGGGTTAAACAGTGCTAATGTCTTCTCCTACCTCCAGTTGTCTGAGGGGTTAAACAGTGCTAATGTCTTCTCCTACCTCCAGTTGTCTGAGGGTTAAACAGTGCTAATGTCTTCTCCTACCTCCAGTTGTCTGAGGGGTTAAACAGTGCTAATGTCTTTTCCTACCTCCAGTTGTCTGAGGGGTTAAACAGTGCTAATGTCTTCTCCTACCTCCAGTTGTCTGAGGGGTTAAACAGTGCTAATGTCTTCTCCTACCTCCAGTTGTCTGAGGGTTAAACAGTGCTAATGTCTTCTCCTACCTCCAGTTGTCTGAGGGGTTAAACAGTGCTAATGTCTTCTCCTACCTCCAGTTGTCTGAGGGGTTAAACAGTGCTAATGTATTTTCCTACCTCCAGGGGTCTGAGGGGTTAAACAGTGCTAATGTCTCTCCTACCTCCAGTTGTCTGAGGGGTTAAACAGTGCTAATGTCTTCTCCTACCTCCAGTTGTCTGAGGGTTAAACAGTGCTAATGTCTCTCCTACCTCCAGTTGTCTGAGGGTTAAACAGTGCTAATGTCTTCTCCTACCTCCAGTTGTCTGAGGGGTTAAACAGTGCTAATGTCTTCTCCTACCTCCAGTTGTCTGAGGGTTAAACAGTGCTAATGTCTCCCCTACCTCCAGTTGTCTGAGGGTTAAACAGTGCTAATGTCTCTCCTACCTCCAGTTGTCTGAGGGTTAAACAGTGCTAATGTCTTTTCCTACCTCCAGTTGTCTGAGGGGTTAAACAGTGCTAATGTCTCTCCTACCTCCAGTTGTCTGAGGGTTAAACAGTGCTAATGTCTCTCCTACCTCCAGTTGTCTGAGGGTTAAACAGTGCTAATGTCTTCTCCTACCTCCAGTTGTCTGAGGGGTTAAACAGTGCTAATGTCTTCTCCTACCTCCAGTTGTCTGAGGGTTAAACAGTGCTAATGTCTTCTCCTACCTCCAGTTGTCTGAGGGGTTAAACAGTGCTAATGTCTTCTCCTACCTCCAGTTGTCTGAGGGGTTAAACAGTGCTAATGTATTTTCCTACCTCCAGGGGTCTGAGGGGTTAAACAGTGCTAATGTCTCTCCTACCTCCAGTTGTCTGAGGGGTTAAACAGTGCTAATGTCTTCTCCTACCTCCAGTTGTCTGAGGGGTTAAACAGTGCTAATGTCTTCTCCTACCTCCAGTTGTCTGAGGGGTTAAACAGTGCTAATGTCTTCTCCTACCACCAGTTGTCTGAGGGGTTAAAC